>NC_056733.1:112525500-112578000 GCF_019279795.1 Protopterus annectens | reverse complement strand
TCAGAAATGCCCTGATTGACAGTACACAGAAATTAAACATGAACCCACCGTAATTTTTTATTTATTTATCATTTTGTTGACCGGGAAAGTCTGACTAGGTTCCACAGAGCCTGTTTTCAGCAGAGGCCCAGGGAGAAATGCTCCAGATGCATGTCTTTGGAATGTGGGAGGAAACCGGAGTACCTGGAGGAAACCCACGCGAACACAGGGAGAACATGCAAACTCCACACAGAAGGCACCCCAGCCGAGAATCGAACCGGAGAACCTCTTGCTGTGAGGTGACAATGTTAACCATTGCATCACTGTGCCACCCATAATAACACCCAGACACCGTTAGAACTCTCTCTTACACACTAATTACTGAAACAGTACCTTCTATGAAGTGATCACCTAAAAGTCACACACAATGCCTACACTTATAATGCTAACATTGTCATTATATGACAATAACATACCACATTTTCTAAACATGCTGTTTGTGTGTTTGTGCATTTTACTCTTGGATTTTATGTACCAATCATGTAGTATTACTGTAGTATACCGCTAGTGTAACTGGTATCATTAAAACTGTATGTACCAGTCATGTGGTATATTACTGTAGTATACTGCTAGTGTAACTGGTATCATTAAAACTGCATGTACCAGTCATGTGGTACCGTTTGGCTAGGCTTATATAGGCCCTAGGGCCAGTAGCCTAGTACCTACCTATGAACCTATGAACCTATACGTGTTGGTCTTGTGGTGTTCGCTGAAACGGGTTTTCGATCTGGTAATATAGACCCAGCCATATGGGCCAATCACAGGCTCAGCCCAGATGGGGTTACAAAATGACATGCACATAAAGTGCAACAGAATGATCAGTAAGGTAATAAACAGTAGGAGGGTAACTGAGGGGCAAACACTGCAATTATAAAAATACACAATGATGTTTCGGAGTAAAAATTGTGAAGGAGGGAATCAAAGGACGGCAAGCAATAAGGAAAGTAAGATATTCCATTAAGTGTGGAACAGTAAAGGGAAGACTGTTAAAGGGTCTTGAGGGGATATTGCAGGATCATGGAGGATAGAAAAGTAAAGAAATGTGTAAGACTGGGAAGAGGGTGGAGAGTGGATGAGTGGATTAAATGGAGTGACTGAGTTAGTAATATTACTGTGTGTGTGTGTGTGTGTGTGTGTGTGTGTGTGTGTGTGTGTGTGTGTGTGTGTGTGTGTGAGGCTATGCTCCTTGTATGGGTGGGTGGGTGTGTGTATGTGTGCCATACCTGGTCTTAGGCATAAGCCAACTAGGTGGCCACCTAGGGCGTCACTCTAGCAGGGGTGCTTTTCCTGTATTTATATGATAATTTATTTGTAGCAAAGAAATGATTTCTTTAAAATGCGTTGAATGAATACAGGAAAAACTGAAGAGTAAGACAAACTGTGAGAAAAATTAAGAAAAAAAGTAAATATAGATGGTGTAATTAGACCAAGATTGGGGCACCAGGTGGTGTGGGGGGCGCTGTGGAGTCCTTTTGCCTTGGGCACCAGTTGACCGAAGGCCGGCCCTGGTGTGTGTGTGTGTGTGTGTGTGTGTGTGTGTGTGTGTGTGTGTGTGTGTGTGTGTGTGTGTGTGTGCACATGTGCGTGTGTGCATGTGCGTGTGGGTCTATATCACATAGTCAAAGTTTTATAACTTCAAACACGAAATGTTTGAACCATTCCGTTCGAAGTTACAAAACTTTGACTAGTGATAAAAAAAAAAAAAGTAAAAACAAAATAAACTGTTGTTAGCAGGGGGCAAGCCCCCCTGAACCCCCCATGAGGGGGGCTGCGGCCACCACACCCCCTGCTACTTAAATATGCCACGTCCGAGATTGCACCACATTGAAATGAATGGAAACCTCCCATTATGGAGATTTCCATTTAAATGCTCAAACTTGTACAAGTTCGAACTTATGGTCTCGACCATATGGGGTTCAAACTTGTACAAGTTCAAATATGTGATAGGAACCCTGTGCACGCGTGTGTGTGTGTGTGTGAGGCTATGCTCCTTGTGTTTGTGTGTGTGTGTGTGTGTGTGTGTGTGTGTGTGTGTGTGTGTGTGTGTGTGTGTGTGTGTGTGTGTGTGTGTGTGTGTGTGTGTGTGTGTGTGTGTGTGTGTGTGTGTGTGTGTGTGTGTGTGTGTGTGTGTGTGTGTGTGTGTCTGTATGTGTGAAGAGCTTACTTCTCACATAAGGAAAAGGTTGAAGCTTGAGTCTGGTTGTCAGATGATGGTTCATTGAAAGGCAGCCCAGTCAAACATACCATAACCTGCTAATCACTGCCAAATATCTGAAGACAGAGCAGACCTAATTGGCGGAGATGTAAAGTAGAAGTAAGTCACCTGGAATCTTGGGCGCTGTCTGTGTACTGGACATTTGTATGAAGGTACTCATCTTATACATCCAGTGTTGCAATGTTAACAACTCTTTTATCTACAGGAAAGAGGTGCATTTAAAGTAATGATCCTGACCTGCTAAGTCTAGTAATGACCTGAAAGACTAATCTTTCTCTGGAATAAGTAAGAGCTTCAGGTAAAATCCTTGCTCTTTCTGACTAAGAGAAGCAAACTCCATTGCTATTTCTCTACTGACTGTCATGATTCACTCAATGAGAAGTGGTACCTAGAAGAGGTGCTGTCTGTGGCCTTGAAATAATTTCCATAGTGTAACCATGAACAGCTGTAACCATTTGAGGTTACAGACCCCCATAGTGGTTGACAAAACAGTGAAAAGCCTTTGAAGCATAAATGGTGGGATATTTAGATAATCTCTAGGTGACTGAAAGTAACTGGTTTGGTTTGCATTATTTTGGTTACAAAGCTGTTGAACATATATCTGTTCAGGTAACAGGGATCATGCTAGTGGAAAACACTAGAAATTGTGGGGTGGAGGCATGACATCTGTCTTTCACTGATGACATTTATTTTTCTTTTCTTCTCAAGGGCTGTTGGGCCAACAGCAGTCTGTCTGGAAGTCAGATGTTGTGTAACTAGACCATCCAACAGCTGTGCTTTTACATCACCTGAACAGTTCTCTGTCCTGATCTATGCATGTCAGGAAACACCAAGCCAGTCCTGAACTATGCATCAAAAGCCTCATAAGCAAACTTTAATATGACTACAAATCTTATCAGCTGAAGGAGTTAATTTCCCTAGTATGTCTTCAGTGTTAGACAATGGTAACTTTTTGTATCATTTGGGTAACAATTTTGTGACTGCTTGCACCGTTGAATATAAGTTCCTTGCTCACTTGTCATTGCCAGATCCAGTCTGTATCAAATAACGGCATTCTGTCTTGTCCACACACATACAGATTCTAGCATTTATGATGGAACGATAATGATAGAGCCCCAAACAAAACATTTTTCTAATGGTGGATGTTAAAGCAATTTTCATGCTCATGCATAAAAATAATAGAAACTGCTGAGGCTTTGTACAGTTCTGTATTAAAGTTCACCTCATCTGTCTCTGGAGTGACAGACTTTTATCTGGAAGCACTCACAGTCAGGTTACATATTTTAAGATATTGAACATTCTGAACTTCAGATTTACTTATTAAAATGTTTTAACTAGGTAAGTAGATTGCTCCAGGGACCATTTATAGCCATGACCTGAGCCATTTGCAGAAACAGTAAAAGACATTTGACAAATAAAACAACAATTAACAGGCACAGAGGTATACAACCCTGACTGCAGCCTAGATTGGTGTTCAGCTAGCAACTAAGATGCTAGGAAAATGGGCAAGGGAAGGGGAGTGGAGGAAGTGTGAATAGGCAAAGCCTGTTGAGGGGAGGTGCACATGCCCAGGCTGCTCTTCCCAAGTTAGAATTCCCACTGGAGTCAGGACAATATGCAGGAGCACTTGCTCTAGGGGAGCAAGGACTTTTTTGGGGTTAATAACGCACAAGCACACATGATCCTACCATTACATTCTACCATCTCCAGGCATAATGCCACGGTACTATTAAAAGATACTGCACTTCAGTTATTTGCTTAGCTGTTGGTGTCAGTCTAGGGGGATCCAATATACCTCAGCATGGGATGAAATGAATGACAGCCCTGGCTGCTTTGCTAGGGATGGCCTGCACTCTCTCTTTTCCTGGCTTCCTTAAAGTGACCAGTAACCTTTCCTCTCCTGTGGTGCATTTTTTAGGCAAGGTCAGTCTCCACAAATTACCTACATAATTAAAATCAAGGACACATGAAGATAGGACTGCTCAATGTTAGAAGCTTAAATAAGAAGGTGAACTCATTTCTGGCATTCTTTACTCTTGGAAATATAGATATCTGTGTAGTTACTGAAGCATGGTTTCATAACAGCAATAGCGGACCCTCAGTTCTGGGTTTCAGTGGCTGCCACTCCTTCAGACCTAGTGAGAAAAATGATAGCACTGCTGGAGGATGTCTTTGTATTTCTAACAAGCCATCTCACCTGCAGACTCTTCAGTCAGGACAATGACCTTGAACTTCTCTGTATCATTTTCATGGTAAACAGAACTTTGTATCAAAGTATAACCAGCTACCATACCCCGTTCCATGCCATCTGCAGCCCAGGAGGCATGTCTAAGCAAACTGACATCCTTTCCTATTGAGCCTAACACTGTTCTCTTGGGTGACTTCAGCTATCACTGCATTAACTGGGAATTTTACACCACCTAAATATCTATGCACAAAGATTCCTGGACTTCATTAATGCTAACTCCATAGATCAACTGCTTCTAGTCCTAATTAGGGGTTCAAAAACAATGGCTCTGGTTCTCACTAATATTGCCATCCTATGCTCAATACCTACAGTTACAAATCTGACCACCTTTTGGTAAGACTCACTGTGAGGGTAAAACCCGATTTACCACAAAACTCACCTGTGTTTAGAGACTACTTTAGGTTGAACCAAATGCACCTAATAGATGACTGGATGAAATTTAAGCACCCTCCTCACCTTGATGACCTAATTTTACACTCTGTCACATTTGTGGATTATTTCTGTGCCCACCTCAAAGCATGCATTGAGATGTTTTTTCCCCATAACACATAAATACAATGCCAAATTCAAGACACTTACTGTAAACAAACTATATAATAAAAGGAAGGTCATAACTCATAAAAACAAGTTTAATACCTCTTCATTTTGAGATGAACCCAAAAAGATAAACAAAGAATTCAGAAAGAAAATCAAATCTGGCAAAAGTTAGTATAAATTGATAATTGTTACATCTGATAAGGACAACCACAAAGTCTTCTTCAGCTATGCCAGAAACCTTAGAGGAAATGTTCAGCAATGCTCAGATCTAATACATAATACTTACTTGTCCCCTGAAAATATAGCTAACATAGTGGACAAATTCAGCTGTAAGCTTACTCCCTGACCACACTCACACTTTCCCCAGCTTATTGCATACGCATATGCCAAATACCCTCTCTTCAGACCTAATTCCTGCTTTATCTGTGTCTTTTTTAGATCAAGGCCTATCCTTGGCAAAAACATATCTTATCCTAATAGAGATAATTTAAAACACCTAGTTAAATTCTTCTGCGTATAATTCTAAAGCATCCTACCTAAGGCAGGCAACAAGTATTGTTTAAACTGTGAGCATTGCTGAACTGTTGAAACTTGAAGTATGTATTTGTTTAACAATTACTTTCTAGTTACTAATGAAGTATTGTACATAAAGTCTAAAATATCTTATTTAATGCTTGTAACATGTTTTTTGTATAAACAGTGAAGATTCCTGAACTGTTTAAAATTTGTAGTATTTAACTGCATAACAACTAGTACCTGTACGTTAGTAGTCTAGTAATCTCTTGGAGCTTATCTCCCCAGGACTCTACTGAAAATAGACCCAGTTAGACTGTCCCGGTCAACAAATGTAAAATAAATAAATAAATATCATCACCTCTGATCAGCTCCTGAATGCTCTCTTCTAGACCACAATCACTTGCTCCATGTTTCCTGATAATGTAGCAGACTGGCTTCTTGTCAGCACCAGACACTGACTGGTAGACTGCCTGCTGAGCCTATTCAGTCTCAGTCTCTCCAATGGATTCCTACCAGAGGAATGGAGAACTGCAGTAGTCATTCCACTCAAAGGGGATCCACTACTGATCCAGGAAACTATATCCCTGAAGTCTCACCAGCCTTTTCTGTGAAGCAATGAAACACTCAAGCAAGTTTGGGATTATTAAAAGTAGATCATGTGTCCTGAACCTGATGGGTTTATTTGAAGATTTTGCTGATGCAATAGACTTGTGCAAACTAGTTCATACGGTTTACCTGGACCTGACCAAATCCTTTAATACCATCTCATATTCTAGCACTATGAACAACTCTATTCAAACTAAATATAAACACGTATGTTAGTCACTGGATAGCAAATTGGTTAACTGACAGAACCCAATCTATTAGTGTGGGAGGTATGATCTCTTCAAAAAGAATAGCCACCAGTAGTGTCCCCCAGGGATCAGTCCTAGGACCAATTCTCTTTGGTATATGGACATCAAGGTCCTGTTGCTGAGAAAGTTTGCAGGTGGCTACAAACTTTGAGCTGTCATTAACTCCCCATCTGACTTCTAGATTCTTCAGGAGGGGCTAACATGGATCAATCAGTGGTGCCCGGATCATGGCCTAAAACTAAATGCCAAGGAATGCAGCATTATGTCCTTAGGCAAAACTGGGCACCCATGTACTTACCACATAGATGACACCCTTTTGTAAGTTGACTCAACCATTATGGACTTGGGCACTTTTATTTATAATGAACTATCCCTTTATTACCATGTATTCACTGTTGTTAGGAAATAATTTTATCTTCCCAGACTATTCACCAAGGGTATTTCTACTCCTCTCTTATCTGGCTCATAATATAGTATAATGTCCCCTTTGGTATGTACTTGTCTAAGCACCATGATACAGCCTAAGAGGCCACAGTGTTTTCTCAAAAAGGTAATCAAGGGTATGACTTCCTTGAGGCAGGGGGAAATGCACCAATATTTATTAATTTGTGTCTTTCGGCTTTTCCCGGTTAGGGGTCACCACAGTGGAACTCCGGTCTGCTAATGATTGGTAGTGGGTTTTTACGTACCGGGTTACCAGCCCTGACGCACAACCTTCAACGAAGGAATGCCCCATTCATGTATGCCTCCACACAGAAGACGCTCTAGCTGAGAATCGAACAGGACAACGTCTTGCTATTAGGCGACAACGCTACTGCAGCACCACAACCGCAGCCAACATTTATCAATAATAGAGCAAAAACATTAAGCAATTGCTAGAAGGTGATTGCAAGTTGAGAACTGGTTGTTACACAAGTAAAAAAAGGCACTTATAGATGCTTAATCTGTTCTATGGGGGGGATATGTTGCAGATATTCCTCTGTGTGTGTGTGTGTGTGTGTGTGTGTGTGTGTGTGTGTGTGTGTGTGCGTGCGCATGTGTGGGTCTATATTATATCCTCGAACGCTTAAAAAAGTGAACGCTGATTGATCTAACTTATTTTCGCGAAACTGCAAAATATCGAAGCAGCAGAAACTCAAATTTTTTTCCTATGGAAAGAATTTGGTTGTCCATTTCTGTTGCTTCGGTATTTTCAATGTTATGGTGGAAAGTTACTGGTTGGATTCAGGTAAGTGTGTGATTGTGTGGATGTGAGTGTTAGGGTGATTTAGGTGAGTTAGGGTTAGGGCTCAGGTTAGGTGTGTGTGCGATTGAGTGGACATGAGGGTTAGGGCGGATTTAAGTGAGTTAGGGTTAGGGAGCGGATGAGGTGAGTGTGTGATAGTGACGGACCTTAGGGTTAGGGTTTGGGTTAAGGTAAGTGGGTAGTTAGTGGTGTGTGCATAGTTTAGTGTAGGGTTAGGTATCGGATTTTAGGTGTATGTGTGTGGATTTCTGTTTGTTTGGTGTGCTTGTGTTGTGTGTATGTGTTTTGGATCAGCGATTTTTTCCCTGGGAAAAAAATCGCTGATCTGACAGTTCGAGATTGTAAGCTTTAGCTTAAATTAGGTTGATCAATCAGCGTTCGCGTTCGATGATATAATATAGACCCTGCATGTGTGTATGTGAGCTGCTTTAAACAGAACATAAAGAGCTCTGTATTATTTTACTTGTAATTTGCATTCTCTTGTTTATATGGCATTGTGTTTAACCTGCAACTTAATGGAACATGGAGGATGAATTGGAATTTAAAGAACTGTAATTGCAGATTAAATTTAATGCAAGTATAGTCCCTTGTTTAAATTGGTCTATCATCTATAAATGTGTTTTAAAAAGAAATAGAAACTTCAATATATGTGAATAAGAATTAATTAAATGTACATTGATCATGACTTATCATGTGATTTTAGTTTGGTTATATATGATGGAATTTTTTAACAGTCTTTAGTCTATTGAAGACTTCTGTGTATTTCTTTGAGTATTAAACCTTTTTACTTGATTTTTTAACAGAAATCTGGCACTTTCCTCTATTTTACAGATGGAGTATTTATCTGTTTTTTTTTTGTTATCTTCAAGAAACTCATACCATTTGTTTTCTGTTTTATTTGAAAAATGTTTATGTAGCATTTTTGTTCATATACACGTTGATTAGATTTTACAACGTCAGTGCACCACTTAGCTTGGGGTCCTTTTTGCAAACAATCACAAAAATCTCAATAAAGAATCCTTTTATACGTTAATTTCAGTTTACATAATCTGTTTCTACAAGTGAGTTATCTTTTTACCTTTAATTACACTCCAACTGCTTCTAATGACCCTTGCCATTGAGTTGTTATAGAACTCACATTACCATCTTTTAGATTTGCATGATTGAAACTTCCTCATCCACAATGAGTAAATGCATTTGTTTAATTTTCTCACTCTCAGCCTGTATGATTTTCTTATTTTTTTGTCTATTTTTTTGTTTATACTGGATGTAGTTCTGATCAATATGATTTATCCAATCTAGGCTGTGCCCCTAAACTGAAAAAAAGACTTGTTTCCTGCCAGTCATTTTTGTCTGCATGAGTGGTAGTTGTCACCAGTGTGATGTATTGAACTTAAGCTGTTGCACTGCATAAACGGTACAATACTTATGAGGATTTTATTTTCTGTCTACATGGCTTGTAGTTGTCACCATTTGGAGGTACCTGATGTAAGTTTTACCACTCAATAAAAGACTCAGTGCTTAACAGTAGTGGTTTTGCTTTTGTGGATTGTAGTTGTCACCAGTGTGACATATCCAGCCTAAGCTGTGGCACTGAATCAAGGATAGAGGACTTATAATTTTTTTTTGTCTTCCTGGATTGTAGTTGTCACTGGTATATTTTCCCACTTGATAAAAGACTTGATAAACCATAAAGAATGTTCATGCTGTTTGCTGCTGTGTTAAAACAGAGTGCGTGCACACACACACACACGCACACACACACACACACACACACACACACACACACACACACACACACACACACACACACACACACGCACACATGCACACACACACACACACACACACACACACACACACACACACACACACACACACACACACACACACACACACACACACACACACACACACACACATACACACACACACACACACACACACACACACACACACACACACACACACACATACATACACATATACAGACACACACACACACACACACACACACACACACACACACACACACACACACACACACACACACACACACACACACACACACACACACACACACACGCACACATGCACACACATGCATACACTCACATATACACACACAAGTGCACGTGTGCACACACATACACACACACATACACACACACACACAAACACAAATGCGCACCACTGGCTAAAAGACCATATACAGACACACACACGCACACACACACCACACAAACATACACACACACACACACACACACACACACACACACACACACACACACACACACACACACACACACACACACACACACACACACACACACACACACACACAGACATGTACACACACACACACACACACACACACACACACACACACACACACACACACACACACACACACACACACACACACACACACACACACACACACACACACACACACACACACACACACACACACACACACACACACACACACACACACACACACACACACACACACACACACACACACACACACACACACACACACACACACACACACACACACACACACACACAGTGTTGAGTTTGTGCATTGGCATCTGCCAGTACTACAGTATACTAGGAACTTAAGGGAAGGATTTCATGCTACTACTGCATCTTTTCGATGGACAGTTTAAATTCCTATATTGGTTAAGGGATTATACAATGCTTACTTACTCTGGAAATGACAAAGACACCTAATTTAGGTACTATATTAACATATGACTACAAATATGCTCTGCAATGTTTAGTTTTTTATTGCTGTGTTTCGTGATGAGCTGTTTTTTTTTTTTATTATTTGCTTTCTTATTGTACTTGCCTGCTTGCATTGCTGTGTTTTGTGATGTGCTGTCTCTTTTTATTATTTGCTATTGAACTTGCCTGCTTGCATTGCTGTGTTTTGGGATGTGCTGTCTCTTGTTGATTATTTGCTTTCTTATTGCACTTGCCTGCTTGCATTGCTGTGTTTTGTGATGTCCTGTCTCTTTTTATTATTTGCTATTGAACTTGCCTGCTTGCATTGCTGTGTTTTGGGATGTCCTGTCTCTTTTTATTATTTGCATGTGTCTACTTGGTCACTCAGTCACTTAACCCTACAATGCTGCCAATGCAAACTGACTTGGCTTTTTGGTTTTCCAGATACCTTTGGGACCATGTCCTTTATGACCACTGTGAATACTGTAATCCACTGTGAATTTGGTGCCCTGGAGTATAATTGCATCTTCCTCATTGTGGGCTTTGTGGATTCTACACTGCTGTGAATGTGTTCTTGGGAAGGCAGTGCTGGACATTACACAATGTCAATACAGCAAATGCACTTGGTGTTACACTCAAAGAGTGACCATCACAAGACAACAAACAACTATAGAATGCAAGTGAGTAGCTAGGCCATTTAGAGCCCAGGGCTAGACCCTCATTTGGTGACCCTCACTATCACCTACAGAGAAAAACATTTTTTTTTTTAACGATGTGGTAAAAAATGCCTTGGCAACAACTTTTCACAAAAACATAAGAGACCAAGATGCTCAAAAACATGTCCAAATAGGAAGTTTTATTGAAAGTTTAACACATTTTCAGAATTAATCATTTAACTGTCATGTGATGCATAACCAAACACTATACAACAAAGCTTTAACAATTTAAAGAAACCACACAAATATTAAAAATAAAGCAGAATTCAGCTCAATTCACATCTCTTTACAGGTACAGTCCAAATGTCAATAGCAGCATAACAAATTATACTATTAAGAGCTTGGCAAGTATGAACTGCAACACAGAAAAACATGAACTAACTGCAGCTGTGGCACAGACTGAAAAATCATGACCCAAGGGTGAAGCAGCTGAAATACACATTCTGACCATTCAACATTATATATATATATATATATATATATATATATATATATATATATATATATATCTTGCACAAAAACATTTAGTGCACATTAGAGGATTTGAATCTTACCTTTGGGATGGGAAATTTGGTTTGGCTTAAAATGGTCCACAAGAGCATATAGCCTAGTACTAAACTATGAGCTTACACACACACACACACACACACACACACACACACACACACACACACACACACACACACGCACACACACACACACACACACACACACACACACACACACACACACACACACACACACACACACACACACACACACATCTTTTATTATTGCACAAGACAAAACATGATAGGTATATATCCAATTTGCAGGATAGTCATCAATAAAGGAAGTGTCTGATCTAAAATTAGCTTCATTTTAATTATTGCACACATTTTATAAAAACCTAGTAATAATCCTAAATATTAAATCCAATAACTATTTGTCTACTCCATTACATATACCTGTCTTATTTTATGTTACTATTCATCTGCTTAAATACAAAGGAAGAAGAAAGGTTTCCAAAGCCCTACACAAATCTGTAGCTCAGGCATACAGTATAACACTTTGGGCAGCACAATTTCTTATTCTGCAAATTTGTAGTAATCATGATTATTTCAGGGTACCTTAATGGAGACCTCAAGAATCCTATTAAGAATACAGAATGCAGTGAGGCCCTGTTTTGATTGCTTTTTTTCTCCTTAGTTCATCTAGGCAACAAACATACTTTCAGAGTATTAAGCAATATGTGCTAAATATTTAGCCCTGACTCCTGACCATACATCTCATTTGTCCAGATTTTTGCAGAATATTCGATTTTTTACCTCATAAAATTTGGGGTTTTCTGGCAAATCAGTGAGGATTGTAGTCATTAAATAATGACATACATTTGTGTTTTTCAGATTTCATTTCCTTCAGAAAATGCACATTAATACAAATCCTGTTATTCTAGCCACATTGAAAGTTTAAACCTTAGAAGATCAATATTTAAAGACTTTTCCTATGTTTGGGTCTTTGACCCCATTATTTTAGGCTATGTCCAGATTTCTTGTGCTAAGAGGTTGAGAGGTATGCTCCCTTGAAACTGATTTCATGAGATAGAGACACATATGTTACTTTTTTTCAATGATCAAGAATTGACTAATAATATAAATTTGGAAGGTGTAAGTGACCCACCCCCACACTGGGGATGCTGGGGAGCCCCCCCCCACAAAACTACTTAAATTTTAGTGAGCCTGATCATCAAGGGATTTAGTCATCCAAGAAAGGATTTACTATATCCTTGTTTTAAAAATCAAGAAGAATATGCATTAAAATGATGCCTGGTTGTGCTGCATTGCTTGCTTGCTTTCTCTAAATGTCCTGGCAATCCCTTCAGTGATTTGTCCAAGTATGTACAAGCACTGAAATGACACCAAAATGAAACATTCCCCCAAGAACCCCTTCAGCAGTTTGTCCATGTTTGCACAAGACTCACTTGACACCAAAATTATTAATTTCCTCTGAAATCCCTTTAGTAGTTTGTACATATATGCACAATCACTAAATGACACCAAAATGGAACATTTCCCCCAGTGACCCCTTCAATAGTTTGCCCAGGTATGCACAAGTAGTAGAATGAAAAATGTCATCAAAACCCCCTTCAGCAGTTTGCTATGTATGCACAAGCACAAAATGAAATGTTTCCTCCGAGGACATCTTGAGTAGTTTGTCCAAGCATGCACAAGCACCAAAATGAAACATTTCCTGCAACGACCCCTTCCTCAATCTGTTCAAGTATGCAAAAACACCAAATGACACAAATATGAAAAGTTTCAATCAATAACCCCTTTAGCAGTCTGTCTAAAGTTGCACAAGCAACAAAATGAAACACATCCCCCAATGACCCCTTCAGCAGTCTGTTCAAGTTTGTACAAGCAATAAAATGAAATGTTTTCTCCAATGATCCCCTTCAGCATTTTGTCCAAGTATGCACAAGTATCAAAATGAAACATTTCCCCCAATGACCCCTTCAATAGTCTGTCCAAATATGCACAAGCACCAAAATGAAACATTTCCTCCAGCAACCCTTTTAGCAGTTTGTCCATGTATGCACAAGCACAAAAATGAAATGTTTCCCCCAAAAATCCCTTCAGCAGTTTGCCCATGTATACACGAGCATCAAAATGAAATGTTTCCCCCAAGGACCCCTTCAGCAGTCTGTCGAAGTTTGCACAAGCACCAAAATGAAATGTTCCCCCCAAGGACCCCTTCAGCAGTCTGTCCACATTTGCACAGCTACCAAAACAAAACATTTCTACCAGTGGCCCCTTTAGCATTCTGTCCAGGTTTGCACAAACATCAAAACAAAACTTTTCCTCAATGACCCCTGGAACAGTCTGTCCAAGTATGTACAAGCACCAAATAACACCAAAATGAAATTTTCCTCCAAAGATCCTTTCAAGAGTTTGCCCATGTATGCACAAGCACCAGAATGAAACATTTACCCCAACATTTCCTTCAGCAGTCTGTCCATGTATGCTCAAGCACCAAAACAAAATGTTTCCCTCAATGACCCCTTCAGCAGCCTGTCTAAGTTTGCACAGACACCAAAATGAAACTTTTCCTCCAATGACCCCTTCAACAGTTTGCCCAAGTATACACAAGCACCAAAATGAAACATTTAACCCAATGACCCCTTCAGCAGTCTGCCCAAGTTTGCATAAACAACAAATTGAAATGTTTCCCCCAAGGACCCCTTCAGCAGTCCTTCCAATTTTGCACAAGCACCAAAATGAAACATTTCCCCCAAAGACCCCTTCAGCAGTCTGTCTCAATTTACACAAGCACCAAAATGAAACGCTTCCCCCAAGAACCCCTTTAGCAGTCTGTCCAAGTGTACAAAAGGACCAAAATGAAACATTCCCCCAAGAACACCTTCAGCCGTTTGTCCATGTATGTACAAGCACCAAATGACACCAAAATAAAACTTTCCACAAAGACCCCTTTAGCAGTCTGCCTCAGTTTTCACAAGCACCAAAATGAAACATTTCCCCCCAATAACCCCTTCAGCAGTTTGTCCAAGTGTACACGAGCACCAAAATGAAACATTTTCTCCAACAACACTTCAGCAGTTTGTCCCTGTATGTACAAGCACCAAATGACACCAAAATGAAAATTTCCCCCAAAGAACCCTTCAACAGTTTGTCCATGTATGCACAAGCAAAAAAAATGAATATTTTCTCCCAAAAATCCCTTCAGCAGTTTGCCCATGCAAGCAAGCGGCAAAATGAAATGTTTCCCACAGGAACCTTTCAGCAGTCTGTCCAAGTTTGCACAAGTAGCAAAACAAAATGTTTCCCCCGATGACCCCTTCAGCAGTCTGTCCAAGTTTATACAAGCACCAAAATGAAATATTTCCTCCAATGATCCCTTCAGAAGTCTGTCCAAGTTCACACAAGTATCAAAATGAAATGTTTCTTCCACCTTCAGCAGTCTATCCACATTTGCACAAACACCAAAATGAAACATTTCCCCAATGACCCCTTCAACAATCTGTTCAGGTTTTTACAAGCACCAGAATTAAATGTTTCCCCCAATGTCCCCTTCAGTAGTCTGTCCATTTATGCACTATCACAAAAATGAAATGTTCTCCAATGAACCCTTCAACATTTTTTCCAAGTTTGGACAATTACGAAAATGAAATGTTTCCTGCTATGACCCCTTCAGCAGTCTCTCCAAGTTTGCATAAGTACCAGAACATAAACTTTTCCCACAATAACCTCTTCAGCAGTCTGTCCAAGTTTGCACAAGCATCAGAATGAATAGTTTCCCACCCAACTGATCCCCTCAGTGGTATTTCCAAGTATGCACAAGAAGCATATTAACAAGTAATTCTACTTACTTGAGAGACTTGGTCTTTTTTTCTCTCCTAGAATTTCTTCCCACGCACCAGGTGCACCCATACCATGTGATTTAGATTTCGGAAAGCATTACATCCCACAGCTTGCTGTGGGCACCAATGGTATAGCCTAAGACACTGTCTTTCTTGACCTCAGCACCAGCCTCTCTATCTGCACAACCAATCACAGCTTTTGGGAACAGTGTCCATACAAGATGATATAATCAGAAGCAGGAGCCACACAGTTGCATCTCGGTCATCTGTTCACGATGTATGCATTGCTGTTTCCCTTAAAGGCGAAGACAAAGTACTTAATTGAGAATGTATACATATATATTTTTTATTTTACATTGGTGAATTTCATCCTGTACAAGTCAGCATTTGGGATGATTTCCCCATTTGCTCTACTTTACTTATGCTATTGCTAAAACATTTCAAGTTTGCACAAGCACCAAAATGTTTCACCCAATGACTGCCTCAGTAGTCTGTCCATGTATGCACAAGCATCAAAATGAAACATTTACTCCTGTGACCCCTTCACATTTGCACAAGCACCAAAATGAAGCATTTCCCACTCAACTGATCCCTTCAGCAGTTTGTTCAAGTACGCACAAGAAGCATCCTAATAAGTAATACCACTTACTTGGTCTTTTTCCTCTCCTAGTATCTTTTCCCACATGACAGATGCTCCCACAGTGAGCAATTTAGATTTTGGAAAACTCTACATCCCTCAGCCCAAGACACTGTCTTTCTTGCCCAAGTAGGATGATAAAAGTGTGTGTGTGTGTGTGTGTGGGGGGGGGGGAGGCGCACAAGAGCACCTTGAATATCTGTTTAGGACATACTCATTCTTGTTTCCCTTAAAGGGGAAATAAGTATTTGTATATATTGTACATATTTGTTTTTTATTTTACATCAGCAAATTGTGGCCAGGACAAGACAGCACCTGGGGCGATAGCCCTGTTAGCCCTACCCTAATTATGCTACTGGTAGAATGTCTCCTGCCATCTTTGTATGCCATGGCAGGTGACATGACATCAGAATTTGTCTGATAAGAAAACCCTGCACATATGCATCCTCCTAATAGATATATCATTATTGCCACATTTTTTCATATAGGATCTAAAGTATTAAACAGAGCAAATGTGGCTGTGTAGGACATTTCCTAAAGCATTTCAAAGTTGAAGAGGGGATTAAATAACAAATTGAACTCCTGCCTAGTGTAGTATACCTACTGTGTTTTCAGATACAACTTTATCAAGCCCAGGAAAGGCCCAAGACATTGAATGCTTGGCACTGCTGATATACTGAACAATGTTATATCATACTTTTACGAAATGGTGTTTTTCAGGTGATAATGCCAAAGGTAGCAGTTTTCATTTATTTGTGACCTGCAGTAACCTCAGAATTAGTAGTATACTATGTGGGATGTGCAGGGAACACAGCTCCTGTCCTGTATTATGCGTGGGCCAAACTTAAAGTTCCTCATATGTAATATGTATGCTTCATTTATTTAGAGTGGAAGTTTTCTTTCCTTTTTTTTTTTTTTTTGTTAGTATGTTAGATATCAATTGTGAAAAGGCAGCTGGTTATCAGCAAACTGAGTTTTGTTTTTATCCATATATTGTCTGTCCCCATGATGATGAAGGGTATATAATGGCCTCATTCATTACCATGCAAATTCTTTTTTTTTAATAATTACTGTTTGGTAGTGGATGTTATCATATTCATTATTATAGAAACTCCCTTGTTTCAAGTATTTATTACTTCTTCTCCTCCCATTCTCACCTGTCTAGTTGCATCACACAAGACACTACTCCTGTGCTTATCACTCTCCCAGGCAGCATGCCTTTACATAAATGATTGCTATGGTGAGATTGTAGCAAACTGTGGGTAAGTGTAGAAGTTCCTACAAATCCACAATTCAAGCTCCCTCCATCATGCTTTCTAGTACCCCTACAGAACAGCAGTGTTGTGCCTAGCTCCCAGATATCCACATCCCCCTGCCCCCTCATCAAATTCCTTAGTCCCACTACAGAACAGCAATGTTGTGCCTAGCTGCCAGATATCCACATCCCCCTGCCCCCTCATCAAATTCCTTAGTCCCCCTACAGAACAGCAGTGTTGTGCCTAGCTCCCAGATATCCACATCCCCCTGTCCCCTCATCAAATTCCTTAGTCCCACTACAGAACAGCAATGTTGTGCCTAGGTCCCAGATATCCACATCCCCCTGTCCTCTCATCAAATTCCTTAGTCCCCCTACAGAACAGCAGTGTTGTCTGCCTCACACAACTTTACACCTCCTAACCCATTGTCACATTCCCTCAACTACAGAACAGCCTAGCTGCCACACACATCGACATCCCCCCCTGATCCTTTGCCACATTCCCTAGTCCCATTACAGAGCAGGAAGCAGTGTTGTGCCTAGCTCACACACACACATCTACACCCCCCTGACCCCTTGTCAAATACCCTAGTCTCATGATAGAACAGCAGTGTTGTGCCTAGCTCACATACACACCTACACCCCCCTGACCCCTTGTCACATTCCCCTCACTACAGAAGAGCAGTGTTGTGACTACTTCACACAAATCTACACCCCCTAACCACTTGTCACATCCCCCCAACTATAGAACAGCACTGTTGTGCCTAACACCCACCATATCTACACCCCCTAACCCCTTGTAAAATTTCCTAGTCTCATGATAGAACAGCAGTGTTGTGCCTAGCTCACACACACATCTACACCCCCCCCTGATCCCTTGTCATATCCCACCACTACAGAACAGCACTGTTGTGGCTAGATGACACAAATCTACATCCCTGACCCGTTGTCACATCCCCTAGTCCCACTACAGAGCAATAGTGCTGTGCCTAGCTCACACACACTTCTACATCCCTCTGACCCCTTGTTACATTCACCCCACTACAGAAAAGCAGTGTTGTGACTTGCCTCACACACCTACACCCCATGACCCCTTGTTACATTCCCTAGTCCCACTACAGAACAGCAGCGTTATGCCTAGCTCCCACACATCTACACCCCGACCCTCTTGTTATATTCTCTAGTCCCACTACAGAACAGCAGTGTTGTGACTAGCCCCCAAATATCTACACCACCTGATGGCTTGTCACATTCTTCCACTACAGAACAGCACTTTTCTTCCTAGCTCCCACACAGCTACACCCCCTTACCCCTTTGTTACACTCTGTAGTTCCACTACAGAACAGTTGTGATGTGCCTAGCTCCTATACATCTACACCTCTGACCCCTTGTCATATTCACCCCATAATAGAACAGCAGTGTTGTCACCTGCCTCACACACCTACACCTCCTGACCTCCTTGATACATTCTCTAACCCCACTACAGAAGAGCAGTGTTCTGCCTAGCAAACACACATCCACAACCCCTGCCCTCTTACAGCATTCCCAAGTCCCACTTCAGAAAGTACAGTTGTGTAAGTAAAACTTACCATAACAGTAGATGTCCAAATGATCACTGCTGCAGTAGATTTGGTTATATGAGGTTATATCCTGCCAAGAATATAACAGACAGCCAGCTTCCAAAGTTCCTGATCCCTTGTCATATCCCCCCACTACAGAACATTCCCTAGTCCACATTCCTGAACTGTCAGGCAGCTCAAACTGAGTTGACTAAAAGGCAAGGTTGGGGGTGAAACCCTTTAGGGCTTTCCTGCCAGCAGAGGGAAAGAGGCTGAGCACTGAAAGGGTAATGCTAGGAATAACAAAAAATAAATGTCCATACCCTGGCATAAAAAACACACCAAAAATCAAGGGGGAGGGAGGGAATGGCTACTGCAGCAGTGATCATTTGAACATCTACTGTTATGGTAAGTTTACTTTCACAACTTTACTATGTTCATCATATTGATCACTGCTGAAGTAGCCTTAGTTATATGGGTAGATTACCTTAGGTTACTACATTTGGGAGGTGGAAGGAAGAAGAGTCGGAACCCCTGGAGGATTGTCCTATCAAAGCTTGATCTGGACCTAGAGAAGGAAGCAAACTTATAGTGCTTTGTAAAAGTATGTACAGAGAACCAAGTAACAGCTTCTAGAAAAGTTCTAGATCAATCCTTTTCCAAAGAGCCATAGATGAAGTCAAGGCCCTGGTAGACTGGGCCTTGACCCTACCGGGAATAAATTTGTTATTGTGAGTATAATAAAAGGCAATAGCCTTAGAAAACTATTTTTAAATAGTCTGTTTTGACATCGGTTATCTCTTCTTACCTTCACAAGAAATGAACAACTGATTTGAAGGTCTGAAAGATTTAGTTCTGTCAAGATAGTACCTAAGTTGTCAGTGGATATCCAAGGTATGGAACATATGTTCTCCCACATTTTTAGGTTCAGGAAAGAAACTGGGGAGATGGATAGTTCAGCTTAAGGTAAACTTGGATACCTCTTTAGGCATAAAAGATGGACTAGTTCTCAAAGAAATTCTGTACCTATGGAAAATGAGAAAGGGTTGACTCCCCATAAGAGCTTATAACTCAGATACCCTTCTTGCACAGGTCAGAGCAATCAATAAACCTCAAGTCAACCAGATTACCTGGTTCAAATGGAGTAAGTGTTAGCTTCTCCAACATAAACTCCAGATACTAAGGAGAGGACACTGGTTTTCTTTGAGGGCTATTATGCAAAACCCCTTTCAAGATCATTTTGGCATAAGACTGAACTGAAAGAGGAGGATCCATCTGCAGACATGTTGAAATGGCTGATAAATGAACCTTGATAGAGGAATAAGAAAGGACTTAGGTCAGTAACTCATGCAAATATTTTATTACTACAGAACAACTAGCCCTGAATGGGTGTTGGTTATGTTGTTGGCACCAGCTTGAAAACCTTTTCCATCTGCTAATTTATGATTTTCTAGTAGCAGCCTTTCCTGCCTCTATTAGTACCTGCTGCACATCCTCAGTAAACAGGTGTCTAAAAAGAATTAAGATCCTATCATCCAGGCAGTAAAGTGAAGTTGATTGATGTCAGGGCGCATCAAACACCCTTGTTCTTGTGTGACTAGATCCAGTCTGTGAGGAAGCTTGTGATAATTGCTCCTATTCATTTTCAAAAGAAGGAAATACCACAGTTGCCTGGGCCAACAGGGAGTCACCATGGTGATCATGGGGTATTCCTTCTGAATCTTTAGAAGTACCCTGGATATTAGTGCAGAGGGTGGAAAAGCATACAGGAGCATTCCTGCCCAAGGGAAGAAAAGGCATCTGTCTTCCAGGCCTTCTTGCAAAGAGTGATGAAACAGAATCTCGCCAGTTGATTGTTCAGAGAGGGGGCAAAGAGATCTACTTGAAGAACTCCCCACAGGTGGATCAAGTCTTAGAAGAGCCCCTGATCTAGTTTCCATTTATGAGGGTCTACTCTGGTCCTACTCAGCTTGTTTGACACATACTTTTGCTCTGAATGAATGTAGGATGTCTGTAGAGTGAGATTGTGCTGTGAAGCTCGATCCAAAGCTAACATGGCTAGTCTGCAAAGGGGGTATGACCTGGTTTCCTTTTCTGTTGATGGGCCACATGAATGTGGTTTTGTCTGTAATGACTTAAAGAGGTTCTGGAGACCAAAGATGGTTGAGAGAGTTTGTGCCTTGAATATGGCAAGCATCTCCTTGATAATTATGTGCTTGCATCTGTCCTTGGTGTCCCACTTCCTCTACGCTTTTATCCTGTCTGAAACTGCTCCCCAAGCAAAATTCAAAGTGTCTGAGGTGACTGACTGCTTTGGAACAAGGAGGTAGAAGGGGAGACCAGAATTTAAGGATACCTGTTGTCTCCACCAAAATATTTCTTTTCTGAAAAATGTCAGCAATGGGATTTGAAAATATAAGGGGTGTTGATGCTGAGACCAAAGAGATTTCAGATACTACTGTATCTTTTATGTGGAGTCTTACTAGGGATATCATGAGAGTCACAGATTTTGTTTTATTTATTTATTTATTTTACATTTGTTAACCGGGAGAGTCTAACTGGATATATGTCCATTTTCACTGGAGGCCCAGGGAGAAAAGCTCCAGAGCAGTAAAGTCTTATTTACATGTTAACCAAATGGCTCACCTAAACAATATATAGAGTACACAATCTTTATACTTCTTATAGAAGTATAGTACATATGAGATAGTGAGTTAACCCAAGAGTGTATTTGCCATCATTCACAGGCTCCATTAATATATACATGTTATAGAGGTGTTTAACAGCAAGTATAGCAGGAAGATAGAGTAGATAACTTCCATAACTCATTTCTACACATGAGAGACATACTCTGTCTTTTAGGTTTCTTTACAGTGTTCAGTGATACTATTACCCCATGCAAACATTACAAAAGCAGTAGATACGCTGTTACTCTAGTTGCTGCAAACAGAGACATACGAGTTACTATCCAGGGGTAGTATAGGTACATAATCTGTGATTCAGGAAGTGTGTTTTGAGTATTTTTTTTAATTGGGTGGTGGGGTTGTTATTTATTATGTGGTCTGGAAGGGAGTTACAGATTTTAGAGATGAATTGGCTATAAACGGATCTACCTGCCTCATTTTTTAAAGTTTGTTATCTTAAGGAGGTGTTGGGTACTTGATCTCTGGTAGTGGTGTAAGGCTGGAATAGTTGCTGCAGGGCTGGTGTGTTGCCTGGATGATGTAGTACTTTGTGAGCAAGTGCTGGTTGGTTGACTTGAAGGGTCAGGGGGAGTTCTAGCCAGCTGAGTTTTTTGAGACTTTCACAATGGTGAGTTCTAGAATGTGATCCTGTGGAGAATCTGGCTATTTTATTGTAGCAGCTATCTAGTTTGTTGAGCTCAGTTTTTTGGAGATTGGTAAGCACAGGGGAGGCATAAAGTAGGGTCGATAGGAGGTGTGTCCTGGCTGTGGTAACCTTAGAGTGACTGGTGAAAAATCTGTTTGTTGCGATAGAGTAGGCCCATTTTTCTGTGGACTCTTTTTATGGTCTGGGAGATATGAATGTCAAATTTAAGGCTATTGTCAAATTCTAAGCCTAGCAGTTTGGCATGACTGCTGGGTGTGATGGTGGTGTTGTTATGAGAGGAGATTGAAAAGTTCGATGAAGAGGGTGGAGATCTGTGAGGGCTGAAGAGGAGTAATTTAGTTTTGGCTGGGTTTAGAATGAGGTTTTGGTTAGTGATTCATGTTTCTGCCAGGGAAAAGCATGCTTGTGTTAGGGAGAAGAGGTGGTCAAGGGAGTTGGCTGCACAGATAATGGTAGTATCATCTGCATATTGGACTATTGAGGCTTTGGGTATGGTGGATGGTAGATGATTAGTAAATAGGGTGAAGAGTAGAGGACCCAGGATGGAGCCTTGGGGTACCCCTAGGGAGACAGGCAGTAAGGGAGAGAGCTGATTTTGCCATTTTACAGCTTGTTGCCTACCATCTAGGTAGCTCTTAAACCAAGAAATAGTAGAGAAGCTGAGATTTAGGGTGGTTAGTGTATGAAGCAGTTTTTCATGGCTGACCATGTCAAAGGCTTTAGATAAGTCGAAGAGAGTTGCAGATTCTAGCAGTCCATTGTTTCTGTGGTTATTGACGGTATTAGTGAATGATGTAAGTGTGGTGGTGGTGCTATGAAAGGGTCTGAAACCATGTTGCTGAGTGAATAGCAATTTGTTTTCTAAGAGGTATTTCATCAGTTGCATGTGGAAAACCTTCTCTAGAAGGTTTGATGGGGGGACAGTATAGCTATGGGTCAATAGTTACTAAGTTCTACAGAAGTACCCCCTTTGTGCAGTGGTGTAATATGCGATATTTTCCAAAGATGGGGTACTTTGCACTCTGAGAGAGATCTGTTTATTAATATGGAGACAGGGTAGGCTATTGCTTCAGCTGCTAGTTGCAGATATTCGGAAGGGATATTATCGGTGGCTGTAGAGGCTGGCCTAAGTTTTAGAAGTAATTTTTGTATGAATTTGGTTGGCACTGGGTTGAAGGTAAAGATGGGGTAACTGAGATTTGTTTTGGTTGAAGATGGTGTTTTAGTTGGGGATGGGTTGGTGGGGCTTAGTTGGTTGTTGGCTAGGTTTTGGATAGTTTCTGTGAAGAATTTGTTGAGCTGAGTGGGGATGTAGTCATGGTTGTTCACTATTTTTGGGGTGGGGATGGTTGTTTTCCCTGGTTGCAGTACAGTGTTGACAGCAGCCCAGAACCGTTTTGGGTTGTTAATATATTTATTCTGCATATTTTGGTAGTAGGAGATTTTGTCTAGTTTAATAAGTTGTTTGACTCTGTTACGTAACTGCCAGTATGTTTGTTTGTCTATTTGGGATTTGCTTTTATGAAAGTTTGTCTTTGCTTTGTTCCCATCTTGGAGTAATGTTTTAGTATTTAAAGTTAGCCAAGGTGCATGTTTAGTTCTGATTCTTGTAATTCTAGGAGGGGCATGGTGGTTAAGTATGTTAATGAAGGTAGTATTGAAGTATAGTACTGCTTCATCAAGGTCCAAAGTTTTTAGGGGGGGGTCCAGTTACATAGTTTTAGGTCATTATTGAAGTTGAGTTGGTTGAAGTGTTTTATTTATTTATTATTTTATTTATTTTACATTTGTTAACCGGGCAAGTCTAGCTGGATATATTTCCATTTTCAGTAGAGGCCCGGGGAGAAAAGCTCCACATATAGAGATCAGAGATATATCATGAGCTCAATTAACAGATTACAGGCTGGTAGGACTTAGACAATGAATATTGTTACCCAAACAAGAATAGGACTTAAAAATTTCTAGACAATCTAAATGACATCATAATGAATATTATTACATAGTTTAAAACAAGAAAAAAAATGTAAGACCAAGGAAAGAGAAATGTACATTGTTACTAAAAGGAAAGGAGTTTAACTTTCTGGACAATCTAAATAACCTCATATTGAACATTATTGCTTATTTTAACAGCAAGTAGAGAAAGTGGAAGACCAAGGAGGAAAGAGAAACAACAATAGAGAGAGAGTAGAGTTAAAAGAGATACAAGTTTACTGGAAAAGAGTCATAGCCAATAAGGAGGAGAGATATATGAGAGAAGTATGTAGGGTGGAAGGAAGATTAGGGGAGAAAGGAGGAGGCACAACAGAATAGGGCGAGAAAGAGGGTTAAGAAGGGAATCAACATTTAGTCAGGATTAGAGCAGGGACACATCCAGTGGCTTCTGAGGCATGTTCTGAGTTTTTGTTTAAACAGAATAGTAGATGGAATGGAAGTAAGTTCGGTAGGAAGTCGATTCCAGTGTTTACCTATGGAGTTTGAGAAGAGGGAGTCACCAGCTAGGTTATTAGATTTGGTTAGGGTAACTAGCAGTTTGCTAGATGAGCGGAGTGAGTTCAGATTAGCATATGGGGTTAAGAGGTTAGAAAGTACAGGTGTGTTAAGAGATTGGTAGAAAGCTCTTTGGACAAATGTAAGTTGGGAAAGAAGTAACATGTTTGTCAGTTCAAGCCAGTTCAGTTGCTGCAGACTCAGACAGTGATGAGTTCTGAAAGGCTTCCCAGTAACAAATCTAGCTATGTTATTGTAGGTAGTAGACAGTTTGGAAAGATTGTTTTTCTTGAGGTTAGTATAGATGGGAGAAGCATAGAGAAGAGTGGAAATGAGATGAGAGTGGGCAAGAGTAGCTTTGGCTGGGGAGGTTAAGAAAGTCTTAATTCTATAGAGAGAGCCAAGTTTCCTGTTTACACATTTAATGGTATTATTGATATGACAGTCAAAGGTAAGATTGTTGTCAATTGTGACACCTAGCAGTTTGGTAGTAGGGTCAGGTGATATAATGGTTCCATTGTTAGATAAGATAGTGAAATCTAAAGCTGGGGATCTGGTAGTAGGCTTAAAGAGTAAGAGTTTGTTTTTTGCGTTTAGGAGCAGGCAACGATTTAAGAACCAAGTTTCTACTTTGGAAAATACAGCTTGAGTATTAGTTTGAAGTTCGAAATGGATTTAGCAGAGCAAATTAGTGTGGAGTCATCAGCATATTGTATACAAGTAGCCTGGGGAATAGCTACTTGTAGGTCATTTATAAAGAGGGAGAAAAGAAGAGGTCCAAGAATAGAGCCTTGGGGACCCCAAGTGAGATTGGGAGAAGAGATGAGAGTTCCTTATTCCAGAGGACGGCCTGTTTCCTGTTAGTGAGATAGGAACTAAACCAGTGGATAGCCTTAGCTTCTAAGGAAAGAGATTTGAGAATTTTTAAGAGGAGAGAGTGGTTGACCATGTCAAAGGCTTTGGACAGGTCAATAAAGAGAGCTGAAGACAGGATGTTATTATTACGATTCTTGTTAATAAAGTCTGTGAAGGAGAGGAGAGCGGTGGTTGTGCTATGAAAAGGCCTAAAGCCATGTTGACAGTTAGTAAGAATGTTGTTTTTATTAAGTGGTTCATTAACTGATGGTGAACACATTTTTCCATGATCTTTGCAAGTGGGGATAAGAGAGCTATGGGTCTATAATTAGAATAATCATAGGAGTTCCCTCCTTTATGTAAGGGTATGATGTGAGAGATTTTCCAGATATCAGGTATGGTTTCTTCATTTACAGTTCTATTAATGAGAATGGATATAGGATAGGCTATTTCAGAGGCTGCTTTTGAAGGAATTCAGATGGCAGTTGGTCAGCTGAGGGGGAGCATGGTTTGAGTTTGTGGATACATTTCAGAATAAAGGAAGTAGAGATGGGTTGTAGCCTAAAGGTTGGTAGCTTGAAGGATGCAAGGTCAGGGATATTGGTGTTGTCTCTAGAGAGATGAGAGGCCAAGGAATTAATAGTATCAATAAAGAATGAGTTGAAAGTATTGGCCGTATCAAGGGCGGAATTCTTTTCAGACCCGGAAGGGGATGGAGTGGTAGTCTGTCCTGGGTGAAGAAGTTTATTTAGGGTTGTCCAGAATTTTTGAGGGTTATTATGATTTGCTTGCTGGAGATTACTATAATAACTCCTTTTATCAGAGAAGATAGCTTTTTTGTAATGTTTCTTAGGTGCCTAAAAGTCTGATGGTCTATTGGAGATTTGCTAGTTCGCCATTTTGACCAAGCTTTGTTTCTAAGTAACATTTTTTGTCTTGTATCTTTAGATAGCCAAGGGGCAGGTTTAGATTTAATTCGGATGGAGCGTTTTGGAGCATGATTATCTAGAATTGTTAGGAATGTGGTATTGAAGTAAAGGACAGCTTCTTCAAGTGGAAGTGTCTTTAGTGGGTTCCAGTTACAGGCATTTAGTTCACTTTTAAATTGAATAGGGTTGAATCGTTTATGATTGCGTAGGGTCCTATAGATGGGAGTATTGTTAGAGGCGTTTTTTTGTCTTATAATATAGGTTAGTTTGTGATCACTAAAGTCATCGGGTAAAGTTCCAGATTGATATTTTAGTAGAGGTTTGTTAATGAGAATCCAATCAAGAATACTTTCTTTGTTGTTAGGTTTGTTTGTCCTAGTAGAGGTGTCTATTGTCTGTGTAAAGCCATGGAGGTTAATATGAGAGGCTGGGTTGTTAGTGTTTAACGAGGACTAGTCAAGGTTAAGGTCTCCAAGTATTATGGTTTCTTGTGGGTAGGTGGAGGTGGCCCAACTAAGGATATTTTCTATGGTAGTAGAGTTATTTCCAGGAGGTAGATAAATACAGATAATATAGATAGATTTTTTCGGGTTTAGTTGAAGCTTTGAGATAAGAAGTTCAGTCTTGGTAATGTCCAGGTTCTCATTGGGTACTAATGTTACATTTAGTTCAGTTTTGAATAATATTGCCACTCCTCCTCCTTTTTAGTTTTGGTCGAGTCTTAAGATGTTGTAACCTGGAGGAATAATTTCATTATCTGTAGTAAAGGGTTTTAACCAGGTTTCAGTTAAACAGAGAATATCAAAGGAGTGGTGTTCAAGAAGGGAGTGGAGATGGGTGATTTTGTTATTGACACTTCGTATATTAAGGTGCCCTATGAGTAGAGTATTTGCATTGGAGGTTGGTATTAGTAGGGAAGAGTTTAGTGTAACAGGTATAGTATCAGATGTAGAGGCTAAGGGCCCTGGGTTTGGGTGAATGTCCCCATCTGCCAAGATGGAGTGGTTATATTTGAGGTAAGCTTTGTTAGAGAAGTTCAGTAAGTATTTTAGTTTCCTAAGCAAGAGATTCTGGATTTTCATATGAGACAGCCTATGATATCTGGCTAGAAGGTAGCTAGGGTAGATGTAATATTTACATGAGTAAAGTTTAGGCTTTCAAATCAAAGGCTGTATGTTTGGGAGAGTAGATAAGGTGGTAGTTAAGGTGTGATTCATAACAGGTCAGGAAGTAGGGTAGTGTGAGAGCAAGAGAAGTACTCAGCAGAAGTGTTAGCTTTAACAGAGTAGTTTCTGTTACAGAGGTCTTAGAAGAAGTTTTGTAAGCTTTGATGGACATGTTGAGGAGAGAAAGAAAGGATGAAGCAAAGGAATTAGACTCAGATTATAGAATAAGTAAGACAGGTTAGATGGATAAGTTAGAGTAAGTATTTATCTTTGGGTGGGGAGGGAAGATAGGAGGGTAAGAGCGGAAGGTGTAGTTGGTAGGGTGGGTGGGATAAGGGGTAGGGAGGGAGCTGGGCAGAAACAGTTAGAGAACAGAGTGAGTCAATCAGCTTAGCAGGGAAGCTGAACAGTACTGTTTCATATGCTAAGTAGTTTAAGTGGTAAGTTAGGGAGAGTTAGGTAGAGGAAGATGGAAAGGAGAAGGCAAAAAACAAGAATATAACAGGCTCAAGGTATGTGTAGGATGTATACAGTTTGCAGTGGGACCCTGAGAGGGGTAATAGAAAGTAAGTAAGCAGGAATATTAAGATACAGTCATTTGGTGAATTAAAATGTAGGAAAAAGAGAGAAAGGAGTGCAACAGCCAGGGAAGTAGTGTAGAGACAGTGAGAGAACAGGAGAGGCTAGGCAAGCAGGACGTCACAGCTATAGTAAAGCTAGCGGACGAGGGGGACTTCAGGTCAACCAGGGGCAGGAGGGAGAAGCAATAATAGATGAAAGGGGAACTGTTAAACTGCAGATAGGTAAGGGACAAGACAACCTTAGCTGGTGCCACGTGTGAGCTGTCCACAGGAGGACAAAACATAAAATAAAGTAAATAGGCAAAAAATGGACGTACAGCCAGTAAAGATTATTTTAAATAGTCAATATAACTCAATAATAGTAAGAGGAGAGCTAAGGATATTACAGGGTAAGGAATGAGGAGAGCTGCAGATCTTAAAGGGTAAAGAAAGAGAAGAGACAGGAAAAGTGAGTGGAGGGATGTAAGCGGAATGATGACAGAGGAAAAGGAAAGATGCAAGTAACATGAAAAGGTGGGGAAGTAATCAAGGAGGAGGGGTGTATAGGGGGGAGGGGATTTAAGTTTAGCGGGAATGAAGAGGATAAGAAGGCAAGGAAAGGGGGTGTGTCTAGAGAGCTATAAGATTTGGACCCTGGGGGTGGGTGGGAATTGGGGGTAGGGAGGGAGGGAGTGAGCCAAGAGGGCTAATGGAGCGGTAAAACAACTAAAGGTGAGATAGGAGAGGAGACAATCAGAAATGCAGGTAAGAATGGTAGAAGAGCAGTGTATATAAAAGGAAGGGGTAGGATAGAAACTAAAGTACACCAGTGAGATGAGATAAAATTAAGTAGGATTAAATTAGAATAGAGCATACAGTAGGAAAAGAGGAGGAAAGGGTGAAAGTGTAGAATGATAATTTAGGCAGGTTACAAGTGTAAATCTGGAGTTAGGAGGAGATAGACATACAGCAAGGTATAGCTAGGGCTAAGGGAAGTAACGGAGACCAAATACTGACTTAACAGACGAGACTAGACTAGGGCTAATAAGAGCCAGAAAGAGCAGCAGAGTTGTAACAGAGAGAGGAGGGTTCCACCTATGAAATAGAGCAGGTAACTGAGAGGGAGAAATAAGGGAAGCAAAATAGGACAGTGAAAGGTACAGGGAAAAGGTAAAAAATATATAAGCAGGAAGAGTTAATGAAGCAAAAGGGGTAGGGGGAGGCTGAGAAGGAGAAGTACTGGCTGCTAGGGACTCAAGCACAGGCAACTAAAGGACTCTATAGGAAGACCCGACAGGAGGCTATCAAACTAACATTGCTATGCCCAAGACCTACTTTCTTATTCTTGTTAGAGTGTAAAATATGAGACAAGCAGAATTTCAGTCACTGTAGGAAGGGCCAGGTTCGTCCAACACCAGTAGGGAGTAAGATAGGGCAGAAATCGTTCAAGTTGAGCTTGGATCTTTGGGGGGAAAGATAGGCAGGCAGAAAGGAAGAAAAAAAAAATAATATAGAGTTAACACTGGTATTAAAATAAGGTAAAAAGTTAACACACTAACAGAGGTACAGTAGCAGGTAATAGCAATCAGTCTAACACCTTGATCTACTTAACAAAATTAAAATCTAGGTAGCATATTAAAAATATACATATGAGCAAGGCAGAATACTAAGAATCATTTAGTATATGCAATTCATTTCAGTAAGACAGTAATAAATGAAAGTTGAGTAATAAAATATATATAGTACAAGTTATTTAACCTGGTTATTCATCATATCATTACAATAATACCATTGCTTCTGTGATAACAGCAAATAAAGGGCAAGTAAGGAACATTTAATTTCAAAAAAAAAATGTAACAGTTAAAGCAGGAGTTCCTTCCGAGTGTACCAGGATGCAGCAGCAATATAGGTAATAAAGTAGTACAAAAGAAGAGACAACCAAAGTAAAATAGGTCATCTGTATGGGCTGGCCAGGTAGTGTTTAATAAAGAGAGGGCGGTAACAAAGTTTGGGGTATACTAAACATATATATAAAAAGGACAGTTTTATCTAGACAAAATACTGTAACAATTGTAGTATCAGTTACACTATCATAGACCGACTGCTAGTGCAGGGTCTTAAAGTAGTTTGCAGTCGACAAAACCGCCAGTTCTGCACGTGGAATAACTCCACAAAAGTGGCACAATCCAGGTAGCGAAAAGGCTACAAATTGCAAAAAAATACAGTATACTAACTAAGACCGACTGCGAGTGCAAGGTCTTAAAAGTAGGTTGCAGTCGGCAAAAACACCAGGTCTACACGTGGCTAAGCTCCACAAGAGTGGCGCAATTCAGGTAGCAAAGGCTACACTAACATAGACCGATTGCGAGTGCAAGAACTAGAAGTACTATGCAAACGGCGAAAACGCCAGTTCTGCACGTGGATAAGCTCCACAAGAGTGTCGCAATTCCAGGTAGTGAAAAGGCTACAAAATGCAGTAGACAAAACACTTAACATAGACTGATTGCGAGTGCAGGGTCATGAAGTACTATAGAAACGGTGAAAACGCCAGTTCTGTACTAGGATAAGCTCCACAAGGGTGGCACATTACAGGTATCGATAAGGCTGCAAATACTATAAACAGTTTGAAATAATGCCAACTGTTTGGAAGTAAAAAAAAAAAGAAAAAAACAGCAGGTAAACTTGAATTGTGTGCGCCTATAAAAATAATCAACAAATACTAAAACGCAATCTGAGCTCCATAACACAGAGCGACAGCGCTTTTAGCGATGCAAAGAAAAACAGCAGCTAAAAACGAAATCTATGATCCTCTGACAAGACAGCAATTGTAGTCTTAAACATTAAAACAAAGAGTCAATATCACAGATTACTTCGTCGTTTTCTATTCCTACATTCCCTGACAGTTTCCTGGGTCAGTTGGAGAGTTTTGCTTCTTATTAGAAATGTAGCTAGGTGGTTGCTGAGGGCATCTGGTAGGCAGCCAGCATGAGATATATGGGATAGATGAGATACTAGTATCCAGTCTAGTATAGATTGATGTTTGGTTCTTTTGTCTGTTCTGGTGGGGGAAGTTATTAGTTGGGTTAGTCCATGTAGTTTGATATGGGAGATAGGGTTTAGACTGTAGCAGATGTCCCAGTCAATATTAAGGTCACCTAATAGGATGTTTTCTTGGGGAAGGGTGTTGGTCATCCATTTTAGTAGTTTTTCTGTGATGGTAATATTGTTCCCTTGGGGGGATGTAGCATCCTATAATGTTGATGTGTTTATGTGGGTTAAGTTTCAGTTTAGTGAGGATGAGTTCAGTGTTATCTAAGTATGTGGTTGTTTTCTAAGATAAGGTGAGTTTTATATAGTATTGCTACTCCTCCACCCCTTTTTCCTACTCTGTCATTTCCGATTATATTGTAGCCTGGTGCTGTGATTTCATTATCTTGAATTAGGGGCTTAAGCCAGGTCTCTGTCAGAATGACAATATTTGGATGGTAAAAGGAGATTAAGGCATGGAAGTCATGGACCTTATTTAAGATGCTTCTAATATTTAGATTTATGATGAGGAGTGAGTTTGTGGGCCTTTGGAGTAGTGTTGTATTTAGGTTTGGGATTGGTCTATATGGACTGAGTGGGCCTGGGTTGGGGTGTATTTCACTGATCATACTAGTGCTGTTTTCAGGTGTACATAAAGTTTGATTAGTTTGTAGATGAGTTTTGTGTAATTAAGAGTGGTGTGGGATTTGATGGGCATAGCCTGTGTCTGAAGTGGTGGATTATGGTGGTGTGATAGTTGTATGGGGTTAGCTGTAAATATGGTATGGGGTTTGGTGTATTGGGAGATGTTCCTTTGTAAGGAATGAATAGTGTGTAGGTAAGTGGTGTTTGGTAACTGGTAATGCTGGTTAGCAGAGTGAGGGAAGTTATGCAAATGGTATATAGTAGGAGTAGAGTGTGTGAGGGTTGAGATGGTGATATCATGGTGTAGGGGTGAAGTACCTAGTGTCAACCAATAACCCCAAAAACCCACAACTATTATTCAACAATATGATCCCACCAAAAATATGATAAATAAAAGTCAACTAGGATAACACCAAAGACTGGTCACTGTAGTTATAAATGATCAAGTGTTAAAAAGCATCCAGCAAATAAGATTCTTATATCCATTTAAGTAAAAATACACTTGACATAAAAATCAGGCACATTCAAAACAAAAGTCAGAAGATGATAGTTGACCCATTCATTAAAATGGTGAGCACATGTTATAAACTGTAGTATGTTCCAAATGTTGTGAATGTTCAAAAAGTTTAAAGTACACCTCTAAAACTTATATGAATCTTAGATATTTGTCCCAAGTGACAGAAGTCTCAAAACCACAAAGACTTGTTTGCAATTATTGCATATGGTGACCTTAAACAAGAGCCTTCGAACAACAAATCAGATGATATACAGTGCAAAAATTATTATGCAAACCCCTATCAAATTCGTTACAGTCACCAAAATGAAATGCAGATCCAATAAATACTCCAAGTGTTTGTTTTACAACCCAAGTCCATATAGGGCTTCTAGCGAAAAAGAATGTCACTCCACCACTTGTAAAGGTGTCCACAGTCAAAAAATGCCAAAGTCCCCAAAAATGATCCAGGAAAGATTTCACGGAAAACCAAAAATGATGGGTAGAGTTTCAGAAATCAGGTACTCGTGTTACAATAAGCAGTGAAGTGGCAAGTAATAAGTGCACCAACGGACTGTCTTGTTCAAATCTGTAGCTGAAATGGACCCTTGTTGGATCAGTCATCTACCATTTCCAGTGTAGGATTCTGCTGATAGATGCAGTCTGGTTTCACTTTCACCAGTCTTGTGGGAAACATGCCTGGTTTAAGATATAACTCAACCACATCATCTGGATCTTTGCTGCAGTTTCTCTGTTCCCTTCTCATCCAGTTAAGATGATGAATCTTGCACAAGCTACCTATACATATGATTAGTCAGCCTTGACCATCTGTAGCTAAAATAGTCTGAAGAAGGCAATTCTCACGTCCATATGTTAGAAAAACTTTTTCTGGGCACAGCAAATAGATGCTTACAGCTCGATTGCAGTCTAAACCAAGGTACATTTATAAAATCCTGAGACATTCCCTTGCAGTGATCAACATCTGAGTGGAAAACCTCAGAAACTGATCTAGATAAAGATCTGTTATTTCCTGTGGAGAAAAAGATCTTTGAACTGAGGTGTCTAGTTGACATCCCAGGAACACGATCCTATATGAAGGAGTCAAGAAAGACTTTTGAAAGTTCTCTTGGAATTTCAGCTTGTGTAAGAGATCTTTCACCCAAGAGAGAGATTCCTCCCACTTTGAAAAAGAGTTTGCAAAGATAACTAAATCATCTAAATATGGAAAAATGTGGATAGCCTGTAGCCTGCAATGAACTATAACTAGACCTAGACACTTTATGAACACCACTGGTGCAGTGGATAGTCCAAATGGTAAAGTAGAGAACTGATACTGTGATCAGACACACAAAACCTTAAGAAATGTCTGAAGTCTAGATGAATAAGGTTGTGTTGATAAACATCTTTATAATTCTAGTGTTGCCAAGAAATGTGAAAGAGAAAGAAGAGGTAACAGGTTGTGAAGTGGCATCAGTTTTGAATTTGGGCACTATCACAAGCAGATTAAGGAAAAAAGATCCAGAACTGGTCTCGAATAATTCTCTTTCTTTTTTTGGCACTAGAAACATCTCTGAATAAAACCCCTTGCCCACTGGGAAGGAGGAACTGGTTCTATCACTCCTTGGAACAGCATGTGATGAAGAACCTGTAGAAACAAAAAAGCCTAATCTGGAGGATGAGGAATGACCTCCTGAAAAGGAGAAATTTCCTCACACTGCCATCTGTAACCCTGATGAATGATTTGCAGAGCCCATTTGTCTAGAATTATCTGTTGCCAAAGAGAAAAATGGAGATTCAATCTTTCTGGAAGAAAAAAGGGGTCAGGGTGGGAGGGGTTCACAAGGTCTCTTGAATGACTATTCAAAGTTGTTGGACTGTTTTTGGTTTTTTCAAATTCAAAACTTCTTTTTCAAACCTCCTTGCCATTTCTTCTTAAATGTCTGTTTACCTGTATTTTGTTGAGACTGTTTATTCTATTTTTTACCAAAATTGGATGAGGAGATAGAAAATTTCTTGGAAAATTTTGAAAAGGAGGACTGAAAAATCTAAGTGATTCCCTAGATTAGCTTGCCCCTTTCATCACACTTTTTGATCACCTCTGCAGCAGAGGGACCAAGCACTAAATCTCTAGCCAATGGAGAATTTAAAATATCATTTTTTTTAAACATAATCCAGGAATTTCTATGAGTTCAGCCACGCAAACCTAATCAAAACAGTATCAGTGCCCATAGCACTGAAAGCTGTATCAACACAGTCATACAGACACTGTTAACAATGAGTAGCAACCTGTGCAGTAGAAGAAACCAAGTTATTTAAAGCAGATCCTTCTTCATAAGAAAAAACTACAGATAAAGCATTCTTCATACTTCCACAATTTGTCAGAATCAACTTTAACATGTGAGCCTGATAATTCAAAATTCTGAAAATCAAAGTTGCAGAAGTATACATACCTGTCAGTAATTTTGCCATCCTTATCAAAAAGAGTAAGATTGGTATTAACGAAAAGCTAGGCAGCAGTGAGATTAGCTAAAGCTATAAATGCAGGGTGCGGTCTGGAAAAGTGTAAACAATTTAAAAAGACAGAAGAACTTTATTCGTCTTACCTCCCCTTTTACAGACAGCTGGCTGACTATCAGGACAACTGCAGACAGTAACACACACAATCTATAAAGCAGAACAGGAGGAATGGGTGTAGGCTCTAGAAAGTCCTTCGGTAACAATACCTAGTATTTTCTGAGGGACTGAGGAATCTCAGTGTTCTCCTGCTAAAAACAATGGCATATTCTATCAATAGTCTCAGAGAAGGAGAAATCTCTACAGGAAAAATTAGAAACTGAGCTCTTCTCTGAGCTAGAATCAGAAATTTGAGGGAAAAAAACTGTATCTGACCCTTCAACTTCCTATTCAGATTCTGAATCTTGAGTCTCTTCAGGAAAAGAGCAACCCCTCTTTCTTTTACCAGAAACACTTTACAAGAAGTATCAATAGCACAAATTAAACCCTGAGCCAGTAAACTACTCTTATCCAAATAAAACTGAGGAGGAGTAGATAAATGCTTGGTTTTCTGTTTCTTTTTGACAGGAAAAATGGGGCCAACCGTGTGATTAATGGCACCAGCAGGGATGGGCAGAGCATTCTGACATGACAGGGAAACCTTCCCTGTTCACTCTCCCAGGAGCAACAAGAGTGGCTCTGCCTTGTCCTCTGAGTGGACCCCAACAGCCACAGGGGATATGGCTAATCATTGATCTATAGTGGCTGTATGTGTTACACCAGAGGGATCTGGGGCAAAAGATGAGTGGTCTGATATACAGAAAATGGCTACAGCAGAGTCACCCACCTGCCGCTGATACAAATTGCTAGCCTTTCTTGGTGGCAAAAGCTGCTTGCTTAATTTTTTTTTTTTGTGGCTAGAAGGAGGACTGACCAAGCAACCAGTAGTCTGTTCCACGGTCAACTCAAAAATGGTGCCTCTTTCCTGGGGAAGACAGGAGTAAAAACTGACTCTGTTAAAGCTGAATTCTATCGAGATCTTCAAAATACTCATCTAGATAATCATAATAAATTTGGAAATAAAAATTCTTAACTTTAACAACATTTTCCCAAATGTAGGACCATCGAACAAGTTAAACACTGACATATTGAATGCAATCAAATGGTCAGTTTCTTCCCCACCAATGTCTAACAATATTTCATTTATTATAAACTAAACAGTAAAACCTGGGATATAATTTACACAAAATATTACAATACCTGCATTTCTGTTATAAAATCATAGACAGGAAAGCAGTTGAATATATCTGCAAACATTCTACTACAAATTCAACCACAAATTCTACTCTTTTCGTTCTAAGATTCATAATATAGGTTGCACCATGCTTGCTCAGTCATTATCCATAATGCTTTCCTAAATGCAAAGATAATTCCTCAAAATTTCAAATGTGTGCTCATAATATCCCTTTCAAAGGTACCCGTGCCCTCAGCCATTACTGATAGCAAACATTCTATCCGTGGGCCAAAATTCTTGAAAAAAAATAATATGTGATCAAACATTAGAATATGTAGAAAAATACATGGTATAGATAAGCAACATTGATATATATATATATATATATATATATATATATATATATATATATATATATATATATATATATATATATATATATATATATATATATATATATCACCCTGACTGCACCATTTTTGTAAATAATCACATTTATAACAACATAGAAAAGAAATAGCAGGGGCTATTTTTCTTGATTAAAAAAAAGATAATTTGAAACAGTATGCTGTAATATCTTACTAGGGAATTTGCTTGATTGTAGCTTCTCTGCTGATGTTTCTGATTTGAAACTACCTTGCAAGCAGAACATTTACAGCCAATGACAATAATTTCTGTCCAGAGAGTGGTTCTCTTAATAAAGGTGTTCACATGGATCTGTACTAGGTCTACGACTATTGTCACTATATGTAAATGACTTACCTTAAGATTTAGCACATTTAAAATCACTGTTCATGCAGATAATGGGTCTATATTATTTCATTGAACATACACATCATCAGACAGCATTTCATCAGAAATACCGTTTATTGAACCCCCTACACCCCTTGCTAATTATACATACCAACTTTGAGATAACACTACAGTGAGGAAAGGACAAATTTCCTGATCCCCACCATAATATGGCCTCAATCAGAATGGTTTGATAAATGACATGTTCTACAAAATGCCATCCAAAATGCCATTCGGTGATGTGAAGTTTTGATGAAATAATATGGCCCCGTAAATAAAATTATAATCTCAGCAGCTTAACAGGTAGAGCACTTGCATTTAGTGCATAAGGGCATGGGTTCTATCCTCACACCTGGTACTTGGATCGATTTTTCAATAATGGCACTGCAGTGCAGCACAAAGGGGGTGCTACACTTCTGAGTGTGCAATCCTTCAGATGAGATGTTAAACCAAGGCCCCGTCTGCTTTAGTTGGTGGTAGCTCATGTGGATATGAAAAATCTCATGGTACTTATCGAAAAGAGTTGGGGAAGTTTCCTGGTGTCCCGGTCAAATTACTCCTAGTCAGTGTGACTACCACCTTGGATCTCCCCTGAAAAGAGGCCATTTACCTAGTGGAACTAACTTGGTCAATGAAGTGCATATAAAAAAAAATAAACATACTAGAAGACCTGCCTCATCTAGAGGACTAAATGTATAACCTTAAAAAGACTTTGAGTTAATTTGGACCTGGTGCACTGCTGATACTTAATCATTAACGTGCAAAAATCCACCACTATGATCTTTGCCACATCCAAAAGGATTTCCAAGCTTCAGCCTTTTCCACCAAAGATCCAGTGGGCACTCCTCCACCTTACACCACTCAATAAAAGTAGATATGATTGCTGTTTGAGCATAACAGTTAATGACTAAAGTCATGCATCAAGTATTCTTCCACCTTATACCACTCAACAAAAGTAGATAAGATTACTGTTTGAGCATACTCTCTCATACCCTGCCAACAATGAACAGTTAACAGCTAACGTCATGCATCAAGTACTTTTATTAATTAATTAATTAATTAATATTTGTTTACTGGGTAGTGCACAGATCTTAATGGACCATTTGCAGGCACAGCCTAAGTTAATGGGATCACATAAGAAGATAGCAAAACATACTTACAGACACAAGGATGTGCTACAACATTTAGTTCAAGAACATGGATGGAAACATAGTATTATGCTTAGCAGAGTTTTATGGATAAGATATAGCCCTAATGACTGAGATGGATTTTACCACAGGGATAGCTGCAAATCAATACATGGAGAGGTCTGAAGACTTTAGAAGAAGGATGTGAGAATAATTGCAAGGCAAGATGCCATAGGGAGAAGAGAGAGTAAAGGTGAGAAAAGCATTCTGAGGGAAGAGGAATAGAAAGGAAAAGAAATGTGATAGAGATGCAAAGAGAAGAGGGAAGGAGGATGAATGAGAGGCAGTATGTAAGGAGATGACAAGATGAATTAAGCAAGGATAAAATAGGAATAAAGGGATGTGTGAAAGAGCTGCATGGTTTGTGTAATGTGACCAGAGTGAGTGCAGGTGCATTTTGCTTGGATGAAGAAGTGTTCCTTAAGCTATTGTTTGAAGTCTGAGTGCTTTTAGAAGTCTCAGACTGAGAAAGGAATGGAGTCCCATAGTTAAGGTGCTAGAATGGAGAATGCATGGTCTGCGCAATAAAGTTTATTTTTTGGAGTTAGTAGAGTGGGTTGAGATTGAGAGATACCTCTGAGATTACATGTTGGGGTTTTGGTGAACAGTTTATGAATGAGAGGGGATGATGTCTCAGGAGAAAGGGCTTTGTGAATTAGTACTCCTAGTAAGAGGTTTGCTGTCAAATGTACTGGAAGCCATTTAGCTTTGATGATAGGCAGTGGTGTTCATTATGGGTGGAATTAGTAGTGGACTGGCAGATTTTATTGGAGAGGGTTTGTAAGCTGGTGGCATTTTTTTGAGGCTGCAGCTATAATGGGTAGTCCATATTTGAGTTGAGATAAGAATATTACTTTGTCTACAGCAGCTTTGGCTGGCTTGGACAAAAGAAGTGAGAGATATTCACCCAGAACAATAGTGCGTTGATCTTTTTGCGTGTGTTTTGAATGTGTAGTTGAAGGCTAAGAAGCTGGTTTAGCCAAATGCAAAGGTAATTTCTGTGGTGGTATTGCTAACATATTTAATACTAACTTACTCACAACTATAGCAACTTTTTATATACTTCCAGTTAACACCCATAGTTCCTTATGGCATGCAGATCTTTTTGGGATCTGGATTATTTAACTAAGTGACTAACCAGTTATTAATAGACAATATTAGAAATGGCAAGGATTTGTTAACAAAATGGTATTAAGATTGTTAATCTAGGATGTTCTGCAGTGGAGAAATTAATTACTGTTTGCCACTTATTATTCATATTTTCATACTTTTAATCATGCTTTCATAACTGTGAGACCTACATGTTGTTGAGAGGTATGGTGTGAAATACCATGATGAAAGATAGGAAAATTCATTTTTAATCCTGTCCAGTACGGGCAAAGTCAATCTGACAGGTGTTGTCTTTACTGACTTCACAAAGCCTTTGGTCTAATTGACCATAGCTTACTATATGACAAATTAACTGAAATAGGCATTAGTGATGATACAGAAAAGACTGAAACACAATTGACTTTGTCCATATTGGATAGGATGTATTTTGTGAGGGAGCAGAGAGCTATTACAGTGCTATGTCCAGATCAGAATCCATGTTGCTTCCTGGATAGATGATAGTGTTTGTGTAAATAGGCAGTAATTTGGATGTAGATAATTATTATACTATTTTACCTAATGTGGGAAGTACTGAGCTAGGACGGTACTGCAAAGCAATAATTGGCTTGGGTAGTTTTGGAATGGGAGACTATTGCTGTGTTCCATATCTGAGGCATAATCTTATTAGTTAAGCAGATGTTGCATGTGTGAGTGACAGGGTGGGAGATGAAGTCATTACAAAGGTGAATGAACCAAGGGGCTAGGTTATCTGAGCCTGGGGGAGTATCTATTTCGGTTTGGTCAAACTGTGTTTAAGTCTCTGTGGTTCTACTCTTTCTGAAGCAGACCTCTCAACCAATTGGGGACAAATTTCAACAGAATCAGGGACAAGTCAAGAAAAAAACAGGGACAATCAGGGGCACTTTTAAAATATTAGTGCTATTAACTTGAAACATTGACAGAATCAGAGCATATGAATTAATACACATTTTCTGATGTAAAAGAAGTTTATAACTCTTAATTATTGCCATTATTATTTAAGTGTAATTCACCACCTTTCCTCCAAAAGTGACTAGTTTTAGGAGGGATTAAGAGGGACAGAGTTAAAATTTGAGTCAAAATCAGGGACAGTTGAGAGGTATGTTCTGAAGTGGAATAGTGGAATGTAATGGAGGGGACAGGGTGGCTGTGGGGGTGGTAGGTTTGTGGTGGTGATGTGTGGAAGGTTGCAGAACTCATTGGGGAAGTCACTGCATGAGAGTTTATATGTGGTGGTATTAGACAGGTTCAGGTGAGTGGAGATATGTTGCATTTTTTGACCGTTCAACAGGTTGATTTCTCTCCAGAATCTTTCATGTTTAGCTAAAAGTGAGATTTGTTTGTGTTGGGAGTGGTTGTTTTTGTGCCCGAGGATGGATTGCTTGACTAGGTTGAATAGTGAGGTATATTTGGCTCGGGAATCTGTGGAGGGGCTGCATTTCCAATTGTGCCATCGTGTACCTGGCAGAGGTGTTTTTGTTTGTTAGGTACTCAAACATGTTTATGAGGTCAAGGTAGCCTTTGTACTAATAATAATTTGTTTTGCAAGTGCAGCAGGGTATTAGTAAGTGTGTTAGCTGCTTCACTGGGGTCTTTTATTGCACGTAAGTGACAGCAGGGTATTAGTAAGTGTGTTAGCTGCTTCACTGGGGTCTTTTATTGCACGTAAGTGACAGCAGGGTATTAGTAAGTGTGTTAGCTGCTTCACTGGGGTCTTTTATTGCACGTAAGTGACAGCAGGGTATTAGTAAGTGTGTTAGCTGCTTCACTGGGGCCTTTTATTGCACGTAAGTGACAGCAGGGTATTAGTAAGTGTGTTAGCTGCTTCACTGGGGTCTTTTATTGCACGTAAGTGACAGCAGGGTATTAGTAAGTGTGTTAGCTGCTTCACTGGGGCCTTTTATTGCACGTAAGTGACAGCAGGGTATTAGTAAGTGTGTTAGCTGCTTCACTGGGGTCTTTTATTGCACGTAAGTGACAGCAGGGTATTGGTAAGTGTGTTAGCTGCTTCACTGGGGTCTTTTATTGCACGTAAGTGACAGCAGGGTATTGGTACGTTTGTTAGCTGCTTCACTGGGGTCTTTTATTGCACGTAAGTGACAGCAGGGTATTAGTAAGTGTGTTAGCTGCTTCACTGGGGTCTTTTATTGCACGTAAGTGACAGCAGGGTATTGGTAAGTGTGTTAGCTGCTTCACTGGGGTCTTTTATTGCACGTAAGTGACAGCAGGGTATTGGTAAGTGTGTTAGCTGCTTCACTGGGGTCTTTTATTGCACGTAAGTGACAGCAGGGTATTAGTAAGTGTGTTAGCTGCTTCACTGGGGTCTTTTATTGCACGTAAGTGACAGCAGGGTATTGGTAAGTGTGTTAGCTGCTTCACTGGGGTCTTTTATTGCACGTAAGTGACAGCAGGGTATTGGTAAGTGTGTTAGCTGCTTCACTGGGGTCTTTTATTGCACGTAAGTGACAGCAGGGTATTAGTAAGTGTGTTAGCTGCTTCACTGGGGTCTTTTATTGCACGTAAGTGACAGCAGGGTATTAGTAAGTGTGTTAGCTGCTTCACTGGGGTCTTTTATTGCACGTAAGTGACAGCAGGGTATTGGTAAGTGTGTTAGCTGCTTCACTGGGGTCTTTTATTGCACGTAAGTGACAGCAGGGTATTGGTAAGTGTGTTAGCTGCTTCACTGGGGTCTTTTATTGCACGTAAGTGACAGCAGGGTATTAGTAAGTGTGTTAGCTGCTTCACTGGGGTCTTTTATTGCACGTAAGTGACAGCAGGGTATTGGTAAGTGTGTTAGCTGCTTCACTGGGGTCTTTTATTGCACGTAAGTGACAGCAGGGTATTGGTAAGTGTGTTAGCTGCTTCACTGGGGTCTTTTATTGCACGTAAGTGACAGCAGGGTATTAGTAAGTGTGTTAGCTGCTTCACTGGGGTCTTTTATTGCACGTAAGTCAGACCAATCAAGGCTGGCAAGGTGTTTTTTAAGGTCAGTAATATTCTGAATGGTTTTCAGTCTGAAGGTGAGAAGTTTAGGTTTATATTTTAACGTTAGATTATGTACTGAGAAAGTTATGGGACAGCGATCACTGAAGGAGGGTGCATTTATATTAAAGTTAGATATCATTGTAGGATTGTTGGTTATTACAAGATCTGGAAAGGTTTGCCTGTTGTAAAACAAGTGGAAATAGACTGTAAAACCAAAACCAAATTCCAAGAAAAACGGTCATATCAGCATACAAGGTAAATGTCCAAAAAGTATTTATTAAATAAATTCCACAAGCGCTTTCACCCTAACTCAATTGTAGGGCTTTTTCAAGACTAAAAACAATACCACTATCAGTTAGCCATCTTTAAATATCTCAGTTTGAAAAAGGTGCCAGAAAATACCAAATGGCCCTACAATTGAGTTAGGGTGAAAGCGCTTGTGGAATTTATTTAATAAATACTTTTTGGACATTTACCTTGTACGCTGATACGACCGTTTTTCTTGGAGTAAGGTTTGCCTGTTGGATTGAAGGTTTAGTCTAGTGGCTTTATAGCTGATTTGGGTTAGACTTAAGCTGTCAAGGAGTTCTGATATATCAATGGCTTTTGGTCCTAAGTAATTATTGTTGAAGTCTCCAAGAATGATTAAGATAGAGTCGTTGGGAACAGCATATATTTGTTGAATGAGGATGTTGAATTTTGGTACTGAGGCTGGTGGAGGTAGGTATGCAGTGGCTATAACAAGGGGTTTTTGGTTGTTCGTTTGTTGGAAATCTTGGGATCCAGTTAGGATTCAGTTTTGAATTGCTGTTAGATTGTGCAACAATTGTGGGGTTAAGCTTGTCTCTGAAGAGAATTAATGCTCCTCCCCCATGTTATTTGCCTAATCTGTACTCTTGTAGATATGAATATGTTGGTATGAGATGATGAAGACCAGTGGTGTCACTTTTCAGCCATGTTTCTGTAATGGCTATAATCTCAAGATTATGTTGCATGGTAAAGGCATTGATTTGGTCAATTTTGTCTAGATACTGCGGCCGGTAAAGAGAAAAAAATGAAACATTGCTTATAACATTTTTAATTTAAATTGCCATTAGTGTTCTGATTTCAAGACTAGAACATATACTGCTTATTATTGTCCCACATTCTGCACAAAATGTACTACTAAGACAGACAGCTGTAAATAAGATACTATTACTCATCCATCTAACAATAAGGACCATCACTGTTCCACAGCCCAAAAGGCAAAACGGCTACTTGTAACAGTCAAGGCTTCATTCCTACTTTGCACCTTAACTTTTAAATTACTCAGTGAAGGTTACTACCCACTTGTGGCTAACAAGCTTTTGCCATAGGATGGATCTTATTCTTAGTATCTTGTCTTAGTATCTTGGAATAGCCTAACCACAAACAAATACTTCTGGTGACAATCTGCAACTGACATAAAAGAAGCTGAAATCTCATATTGAAAAAAAAATCAAGTGTGAATGTTTCAGGGATGAAGAATAAGTGCTTTAACTTCACACATGTTTGATACCAACCTCAAGCATTTTGCTTAAATTGGTTGTTTTATACTCCTTTGAGAAATTACTGCTGTAAAATGCATATACTTGTATATACAAATATATTTTTTCTTCTTCTTTTCTTGTTAATGTTTTCCTTCCCCATGCTTTATACTTACAGAGCACCCCAGAGCCCTCATCCAGCAGCAGGTCTACTTAGCCCTCCTTTTTTCCATCCCTCGGCCCTATCTCAGACTAGGCCAAGCTCAACAAGGAACTTAAGGCTGTCCTGGGATTGTATTCATCTCACTTCTACTTTGGGAGCTTTATCTACTTAGAACATAGTCATGTTTCTCCCATGTGACAATCTTCAAGTGGGGTGCAATGGGAAGACAGCGCCAAACCACTCGATACTTACGCATAGTTGGAAGTACATCACAATTACTTTCCTGGCCTCACTGAGTTCCATCACTTTGCATGCCCTTGCACATGTCATGCATCTCCAGGAGGGGCCTGCCTAGCCTCCTTGCTAGCGCCTCAGATGCCTAAGCCGCTAATTGAATCTAGGACACAGTAAGAGCTTTATCCTTCTACGCCACTGCACTGGCTATTTATTTCTGCATGTAACACCTTGAAATATTGTATTATTCAGAGCTGTTTCCTATGTTTTGCTACAATGTTCTAGATCTCTCTCTCTCTCTCTCTGTATATATATATATATATATATATATATATATATATATATATATATATATATATATGTATTCATTGTATGGCTGACATGCTGTACTGAAATTCCATTGGGGTCTAGACTGAGGCTAAAAGAGGCCATGTACCAGTCCAGCTACCGAGTAGCAAAGCATACATAAGTAAATAAATAAATACATGTTAATATGTGGAGACAATGAACTGCTTAAACTTTAATCTAAATGGCATTTTTTGTTAGATGCTTAATGGATTTATTGAAGATTTCCAGTTAATACTAAGCTAAAAGTTACAGACATTATGTCATTTATGTGGTGTTCCTCTAATGAAATGAATGGAAGATATGATGTCATCATATAGATACTGACTTTATGCCATGGACACTATTTTAAAAAGGGTGGTGGGTTTTAGTAGTATGACAAAGTTATGGAAGTCAGAAAATGTTCTTAGCACAATAAATTATATTTTATCTTGGATAGTACTCTCTGGTGGAGTATTCCCAAAAAGAAGCATTCTTGGAATTATTATCAGATGTAATGACTTTATATATTAGGGATATAAATGAGGTGCCTTTCAAAGAACCATCAATTATATTAGTCAAAATTTCTAGTGTTTTAGGTATGTTTTTTCCATGGGTTTGTAAGGAAAATATAGTTTTGTTATATATAAATTCTCTGCAGGTTTGTATGTCTATCCAGTTATTATTATGTAGGCTGTATCTATTAATTAGATGGTTAGCTGAACAAATTCCATTAGTGGATAATAATTGGTTCCAGTATATTAAGTCATTATTTTTAAATTTAAGCATTTTATTTTTATCAAAAGATATTAAATATTCATTAGTATAAGCAACAGGAAAATGAATATTAATAAGCTTTTAATTGACTGGTTAGATTGGGTGATTTTCATGAAATTTGCTATTATTAGACTGATAAAGGAGCAAGATTTTAACTTCTGCTTATCTTGTATGTATATTTTTAAACACCAGATAAAGGTATTTTGGTGTATTGTAGTTAGTGGGTCAATTAACGTTCGATTATTGTTTAATAAATTTTTTTCATGTAATAGTTTCCAATATGAATTATATGAGGGGTTTAACCATAAAAGGATTATATTAAAAATAGAAACATTTATATAATATTCAATATTATGAAAACTAATACCTCCTTCTTCTCAACTTGCTACATGTCTTTGTAAAGATATTTTGGGTTTTTGAGGATACCACAGAAATTTAATAAGTTATTACTAATTTTTTTAATATTTTCTTGGTTGGGGGAATGATTAAAGACTGACATATAAAGAATTCTAGGTAACACTATCATTTTAATTAACATTAGTCTGTCCTCAAAAGTAAAATAAAGTTTGTTCCAATTATCTGTGAGATTAATAATTAGATTTGTTAAGATATTATAGTTTGTAGTAATTGTATTCTTAAGAGTGGAATTAATTTGAACACCCAGGTATTTAATCTGTGCATTGTCCCAGTTAAAGCATTTATAACTGTTCATTTTCATAGTCGTCTTTTTATTTATTAACAAAGTCTGGGTCTTGTTATGATTAAATTTTAGTCCAGATAAACCTTCAAATAAATCTAAAGTGTTAAATAGCTCATCTAAAGATGTATCCATGTCTCCACTAGTTAGTAACAAATCATCTGCAAATAGCTGAATCTTTGGAAATATGTTACTATTTAAATTATAGCCTTTAATGTTAACATTATTTCTAATATAGTTGGCTAGTGGTTCTACAGCTAGAGCGAAAATTAAAGGGGAAAGAGGGCAACCTTGTTTTGTTCCTTTTGTAAGTTTAAATGAGGTGGATAAGAAAGAGCCTATCTTTACAAAAGAAACAGAGTCTTCATAAAGGTTTCTAATTAATTTTATAAGATTTAGGGAAAATTTATAGTGTTGTAAAGCTTTAAATAGATAGGACCAACTCAGTGAATCAAAAGTTTTGTTTATGTCTAGACTCATTATTGTTAATTCATTTTTATTTTTATTAGCTAAATCTATAAGAGTCAGAAGTCTTATTATATTATCTTGGACTTTTCTGTGTTTAATAAAACCCATCTGATCTTCCTCTATTAGGCTAGGTATAATGGAATTGATTCTGTTTGATATTATGTTCATGAAAATCTTATAATCTATATTTTATAGTGAGATGGGCCTATAGGAGGAACAGGAAGTAGGATCTTTATCAGGTTTAAGTATGGGAGAGATTAATGAATATCTCCATGATGGTGGGATATTATAAGTAGTTTTGATTTCCTGAAATGTGTTTAGTAGTATTTTTAAGGTATTATCAGGAAGGATTTTATATATTTCAGGATTTAAACCATCTAACCCTGGTGCTTTATTAGTTTTTAAGTTGTTTTTTGATTTTTTAGCTCTGTAAATGTGAAAGGTCTATCAATTTTAGCAATATTCCCAGGGTATAAGGTCTTTAGAATATTATCAGATAAGAATTTGTCTAGATTTATATTTTCATTTATTGGTTTGAGAGTATTTATAGTCTCATCATGTTTTTTGAAGCCTTGTAGTATGGAATTTAAATTTGTAGCTTTTGTTTTTCTCATATTTTCAACATATGTAATTTCTTTTATGTGATTTCTTTCTTTCAAGTACTTTGAGCATACTGCAATTCTATGTAGACTTTTAGGATTGATAGAGTATGAACATAATTTAATTTTCTCTAGATTTATAGATATTTTGTGTTGCGATACATTTTGATATTCTTTGTTTAACTTATTTATATTACCTAAGACTTTCTTATCATTTGGTGTTAGATTACCTTTTAAGTTATCTAATTCAGTTTGAATATCTTGTAGTCTTTTATCCCATTCCTTTCTTTTTTGCATATACCACATTTTAACTTTTCCATATAATACAACTTTGAGAGTGTCCTATAGAATTGTATCCAATACTTCTCCATTGTTATTTGTTTCTAAAAACTGATTAATTTCTGATAACATTCATTCTTGATAGCCTTTTATTTTCATAATATAAGCTGGTATTCTTTGGGAATGTATTAAGGGTTCAGTTTGAAAAGTTATACTAAAAGTAATGGCATTATGATCAGAAAGGGGACAAGATGTTAATACTACATTATCTATTTTTGATTGTAAAGAATTTGACACTAAGACTTTATCTGTATTAGTTTGTGTCCCAAACCTATATGAATAGTGAGAGAACTTTAGGGAAGAGGGAAGTTTTATATGGCATATGTCTTTTAAATGTCTTGCATTGATATAATTATGTAGGTGTTTTGCTACAGGGAAGGTCTTGAAGGTTTTAGAACTCGTAGTTTCATCAGATGAAAGAATACAATTAAAATCCCCTCAACTATCATTTCTCCTCTAGAATGTAAAGTTATAATGTCTAAGTATTTCTTTACTGACTTTGTACCAATTCCAGGGATCCAGTAAGAGTTTATGAGTGTATAGTGTTTCCTTTCAAGCTTAATTACTACTAAAGTTAACATACCCTCTTTGTCTATATATGAGTTTACAATTTCAGGAAGCCTTAGACTTTTTTTCCAAAGAATTAGTACACCTCTTCTTTTGTAATTAAATTGGGAACTAGTCAATATTTTATAGTCTTTTAGTGTTAGCTTATTTAAGTCTTGAGATATTAAATGTGTCTCCTGAAGAAATACTATATCAGCCTTATGTAAAGAAATGTATTTATTAATGCTTGCTCTTTTAATATGGTTATTTAGCACATTAACATTCAATGATAGACAATTATACGTTAAGACCATTTAAAATGTATAATAGTTCAAAATATCTATAATGATTTCCTAGGGGATTAACCTTGTAGGTTATAACAAAAATTGTTATGGACTGAGTTTCTGTAACAACTAAAGAAGGCAAAATAGTATTTACAATAACATCATTCTTCATGGAACCTAGTGTTCCTGGCTTAATATGTGTTACATACAAGCCACAGGTCTGCCAACACATATTCAATAACATTGGGTCACTGCAACTGCATGCTTCATTAATAACCAAAAAGAAGATAGGGTTATATATTGTAGAGTCTATATGAACTAATATTTTGATTAAGGTTAAATGTAAGTAATATAATACCTTACTATTCTTACAATCAATCATTCAGAGAATGGTAACAACAAACTTTTAAATTAAAGTATTTATTCTATTATAACCTTCATTTCGCCTCCCCAAAAAACAGACATTTGTTTGTATAAACTAGGTCATATAAAATTTAAGAAAAAAGAAAAATTCAGTATGTTACTACAAATGTTATATTTCATGGGGTGTCAAGTTGGGGAAACAGTATTAAAAAAAAGAAAAGGAGTATGCAATAGTATATATATTTTTTGAACTTCATCTAAAATATCTTAACATTTAATATTTGATTAATCTCTATATTTTCTCATAATGTGTCTTGCAAGGTACTAACAAGACTTAGAGAAAAAAAAAACTCATTATATCATAAAGTTAACAAGTTATGGCAACAGTATAACACAGTATCCCTTAAAATTATTACAAAAACTAAGGGTGAAATGCTTTAGCATTGACGTTTTAACCAATACTTCTTTAGTATGTAATGCATCTGTGCACCATCTCTGCACATAACCAATGTTCAAAAAATGTATTAAGTGGCTGTACTGCTTTTTTATTATATTTTTATTGGTACTCTTCCATTATCAGGACAACACCCCAAATGAGCTGATGGAATATCTTGCATTACTTTTTCAAGGTTTGTGTTTGTAAGAGGGACAATACCTTAACTTAATAACGTCCAATTAAGTCATGCCAGTTTCAAAATGTTATGACACTTTATTTCTTGTAGGTAGTACATCTCTTTCTACAGCTGTTTGGCACTGCTGATGAATACTGCGAGTAGATTAGGTAGTCCATTGCTTATGAGTTATTGCGAGCAAGATCCCTTGATTCTAGCACAAGATTTAGTGGCAGTTCTGTTGCACAAAAAGGGGGAACTTCACAACTCATTTTTATTTTACTGGAATGGCTTTCTTAGCAGTGAATGAAGCAAAAGGATAGTTTTACAGGCCAAAGATTAATATGAATGTGTGTAGTGTTTTTATAGGAACACAGAATAATTTTGTCTGTCTATTTCCTGATTATTCTTCATATATCGATTATACATACAACAGTGGCTGCTCAGTCATAACAAAGCCTTTAACTTCTTTATTGAACAATTAGCAGTGAAGACGAGAAATAATGGCTTTAAAACCTTACTCTATCTGAATCCCTGTTGATACAACACGTGCTATATTAACTTTCATTTTCTAAACAATAATAACTATGTATTTCTTGCATTACTGCCTGAATGCAATGTAGTGCTTTACCAGGAAATGAAGCATTTTAGAAGGAACAGCACGACAGTATGAGGCAAAATCAGGAGGACCACTCTACAAATTAACAGCAGTGCGATCATTACATTGGAACTGTTGCCCTGACAACAAAAAAACACCTTCTTATTCAAGCAGCATTATAAACCTTGTAAAACATGTAGATAGTTATTTTTATTTGTCAGGTATATTGAAATAAAGCTCGTTTTATGTTTTGAGTTACTTTGCCGTTTTTCCAGCATTCCGATTGGTCCGTTGGTCTCAAAGAGGAACTACATGTTCAGAGGTCAATTGTTCAGTTCCTGCTAGGCATCTCATTTTTTTCCTGTGAAGAAATGAAGCTCGTGGATGGATTACAAGGCTCGAGCTGCTTTCAAAAACTCTAATTTCAAAACCATTTAGGTAAGAAGGTGGAAATTATATTTAACATGTATCAAAGGATTAAAAAAAGTTTGCGAAATTCTGCAAGTTTATTTGTGTTGCAAATCTAATGTACTGTAGAAAAACAGCAGTTTAAGCACATTTACTTCCATACTTTTTAAAAACAGGCATAAAATATAAGCTCTATCTTAAAGGTTATTTATAACTAATATGTCATGCTTGCTTCACTAAATGAACACATCTCCAGTACTTTGTTAAACAACATAAACAGAGCCTTTTAGGAAGCTCTATAGTTTTCATGAAATCAAGACATAGAATACTATAACCACACTGCAAGTGAGACATTGCACTTATGTAAATCCCAACATGTCACATTAGCTATATTTTATGAACTTTTTTTTTATGTGTGTTTACTTTTTAGGTATTAATAGAGGAAATAAATAAATAAATATATAAAATAATAATATATACTTTAAATAAAAGATGTAGTTTAATTCGTGGAAGTTATTAAGAATAACAGCTAGGCATTTTTTAGGTACCTTGCAGCCTATGCTAAATGTAATGGATACATTTTAATTACTAAAGGTTATTAAGAATAACAGCTAGGCATTTCTTAAGTACCTTGCAGCTTATACTAAATGTGATGGATGAAGTTATGTTACTTCATATATCTATATTATTGATTTAAAATAGCAATAGAGATATTAATGAAAATAAAAATCATATTTTGCCTTGTTTATCTTTGTAGAAATCTTTGATATCAGAATGTTAGTTGACTATTCAAAGGATTTAAGATAGAGGAGACAAAAAAGGCAAAAAGTACATTTTGTTCATTTGTCTTTGAGTTTCTTCTTGTCTTTCACAGTCCAGTCAGACTTTGTTGCTGCTTGTCTCTTTAATGTAATATTATCCATTTGATCTTCTGTAGTTACCAGATTCTTCTTCTTTATAAAAGTGTTTGCTTCTTCTAACGTTTTGAAGGTTCTTTTCCCCTCAGGTAGGCAAAGTCTGATTTTGGCAGGGTATGTTAATTGTGCCTTAATACCAGCTTGCTTGAGAGATTTGATGAGAGGAATGAAAGTTTTTCTTTTTGTAAAAACAGTAGTAGAGTAGTCATTGTCAAATCTGACTATCTGATCATTTATTTTTATAGGAGATAGAGCCCAAGCTGATTTTAAGATCAAATCTTTGTCCTGGCTAAACATTAGTTTTGCTATTATTGATCTAGGATATGTCTTCTTATTGTTTGATGGGATTGTAGTTAGTGATCTATGGGCTCTTTCAAAGCCAAAATAAAGAGCCTCTGGTAAATTTAGTGTTTTAGGGATCCATGTTGTCAAAAAATTAATCATATTGTCTCCTTCCATCCCTTATGGTATACCATATATCCTGATGTTATTTCTTCTGGTTCAGTTTTCTAAATCATCTATTTTATTGATGAGTTTGTTGTTTTGTAATAGGAGAGTTTCCATATTTTTCTCTGTGTCTATCAGTCTGCTGTCAATATCCGAGACATATTCTTCTATTGCTGAAATTTGTATTTTCTGTTGTTTTAGAATGTCACTCAGTATTTCAATTTGTTTATTGGAATCTTCTTTTATTTTATCCACTTTTGTATCTAGTTTGTCCATTTTTGTTATTAGGTCTTGGATATTTGTCAGAATGGAGTGTATCTTTTTCTTCAGAGAGCTGTCTTGCTGTGTAGATTTTAAAAGACTCATCTTTTCTATAAGTGCAGTTTTCCCTTCCTTCTTTCTTCTTGCTAGTTTGACAGGAAAATCTGGAGATTCTTAGATGAAAAATACACCAAAAGAAAGCTTTTGAGTTCTACTTTATAGAACTATTAATTTGAAATTATTTGTGGTAATTTTTAGTAATAAATCCTGTCAGGAAAGTTGAAAAGCTGCAGAGCAGAGATTTTATGCTGCTATCAGGCTTCCATCCAAGCCATGCCCCCATTTTCCCTACTTTTTGATGACTGTCTTCACTGTGTTCCATGGTATATCCAATGCTGTGGAAATTATTTTGTACCCTTCTCCTGACTGATACCTTTCAACAATAAGATCCCTTTGATACTTTGTAAGCTCTCTGTGAACCATGGCCTTTTTCTGTAGCAAGCAACTGAGTAAATGTCAGGAAAATCCTACTAGGACAGCCAAACTTTATATGGGGTTAATCAGAGTCTCTTTAATTGATGGCAGGTGTGTACCCAAGAAGAAAGATGCTTAAAAACTCTATAATTTGACATAAATCTCTCTCTTCATATATATATATATATATATATATATATATATATCTATATATCTTTGCTTATGTTTAGTGGGGCTC